>NW_022995373.1:1119224-1309243 GCF_004354385.1 Drosophila innubila
TAATATAGTTCATTAAATATGTATGCTCATTAGATTATGACATGTTTGATGAGTGTTTTGTTGATGTCTATTACATAATTCTCCAATGAGGCCTAAATAGGCTTGAATGTTTTATATTGCTAGAATAAAGCAGATACATTACATTGGAGTATATGTTGATAGATAAGTTGGTGGGTCTATGATCATGTCGTCTGTCGTGGAGTTACGCAATATTAGTGTTGTATATTTTGATTATATATTTATTCTTTATATGAAACATTCTAAGCTATTCCAAAACATTTACATTCTAAATAAATATAGATACATTTTTCATATGTAACTAATAACAGCCTTGATACTGTTGCAAAAGACATGGAAGCTGTATGAAATTGTTACAGATTTGAGTCGATACAATTGTATATCGGAGAATTATTCCTATACTTAGTACTAGAATCTATTCAATGTATATTGTTGTTCCTTTGAGCTGGTTAGGGGTGGGGAACTAAATACATGCTGTTAAAAATGAAGAGGAAGAGATAAAGAGAATACTTTTGGGAGAACTACAAATATAAGTATAATATATTCAGCTATGGCAGTAGCAAGAAATCAGAACAAATTATAAATACTGCAAACTGTTGCAAGTGTGTCTGTGGGTATATGTGGGTGTAAGAACGCACATACATATTATGTAACTACAATGGTATATCATCTATATTTTTGTATCTTCTATATATATATATATATATTTATTTCGTGGTTTCGAGCTGAGGCTGGGGAGATACGAGTACCGAACAGCATTGCGCTCACACTAACAGGACCGGGACAGAAATACATACACTTACAAACCTACACATACATATCCTATATAACATTTATAGTTAGAACTAGGCGGGGCCAGAGGTCTTCGCCTCGTCCTCCTCCTGCAGGGCAGCGCATTGCTGTGGACGCCACTTCTAGCTCCAAAAGTCCATCATATTAACCAATTTGCACTTCTTGAGCTCCAGCTTTGTTGGCCGGGCTCGAAGTCAAGCCCGCCCAAAGATGGCCCGATCCGAAACATCACCGGTGGACTGTGAGTGTGACATTGCCACATTTGTGGCGCCCCCTGCTCCCACTTGTGTTTGTCCAACGCCATGATGATGATGGTGATGGTGAGTTGCAGTCGCAATGGTCGCCGTGGAGGCATTGTGATGTGTCATATTGTAATGATTGTGCGCCAACGTGGAGCTGCCGTATTTGCTAGATGTGTTCACCCCAGTTCCACCATTTAGATGCTTCCTGGTAGCCGCCGATGAGACGTGTTGTGTGCTGCCTCTTCCAACACCACCGTAGATGCGATGCAAGGAATACTGCTGCACCGATTCCAGATCCGAGACGCTCGACGTGATCTTTGAGCGAACTGCAACCTTCTGCATGCTATTATATTTGTCACTGGCGCTGAGCTTTATGTCTGGCAGGTGTCCATTGGACTGGGCATGGCTCTGGCCCTGACTCTGACTCGGATTCTGGCTGTGTGGCTGACGAGAACTGGAGCTGGACTTGGTTGTGATGGCCGCATTGCTTACCGCGGTGGTGCTTGTTATGGATGCCACCACTGGACCTCCGCTGCCGGGTGAGATCTCTGCAAAGTTGTAGCAGGAAGACTTTTGGGAGACGCTGTTGAGCCCTGAGCTGGAAGAACTTGTTGACATCCGGCAGCTGCGATGGCGACTTGTTGTTGAAGGCTGCAGGAACTCATGATGGGCCGCCTCGTCGGGAGTCATACGCTCCGCTGGATCCCATTCCAAGCAGCGCTGCAAAAAGTCTATAAAATAGCGGTCCTGACAATGCAGAATCTGTGATAGCGACTTGCTGCCAGGCGCTCTTTTGCGACCCTTCGTGTTGGTTATACAACGCGGCGCATCACGCGAATCGAAGAACAATCGGCGACGTCTTGCCACAGAGATTAGCACCTTTGGTGGCAGTCCCAGCACCTCCATAATGCAGGCCAACTGCTCCACCTCATTCTCTCCCGGGAACAGTGGAAATCCCGTGTACAACTCGGCCAATATGCATCCTGCAAATAGTCAAATTATAGCGAAATTAGTATTGATTTCTATTATATTGCAACTATTTATTATTGTCATTTTGGTGCGGTCATTCTGAGTGTCAGACAAGCGCATTGACCTTGACACGTGCTTGGACTTGACCACAGGTCACAGCACATTCCGTCGTAGTTGGTCCTCAAAGGATTTGTTTATTTACTGCTGCTATTACAAACTGTTTAAGTGGTTTTTGGGCGCAAAATTTCACTGCAATATTGATTGGTTTTGCTGACTATTCAATGCGGTAAGTGTTAGACTTGGTTCAGATTCCATCCGACACATATATAAAGTGACTGATAGAAGACTGGTAATAGGTCCTGACTTATGAAACTCCCTAAGAGTATGATGGATAATTTAACTGTGCTTATATAAAAGCTTTTTTACGAAACCCAATTTTATAAAATATTTTTATTATTTACTCTGAATTTGACTGTAAGTAATTAAATATTAAAATATTTTTAAAATTCTATATTAAGCAATAGTTATCAACTCACTTAAGAAAGCATTGATATAATGGGCCCTAATGAATTTGTATATTGATCAAAAATATTGAACTTTAATCTTAAAGTAACATCTTGGCTAAGAAGTCATGGTGTGATACTTGATTAGATTTATTTTGCACTATAATCAGTTGGAAGCTTTAGTCTATACTCTTTTCTCTTACTTCAACTAATTTCCATTAGTTCCATATCAGTGGACTGCACTACACAATTTCCTAGACTCATTATCCATCCCCTCACATATTTAGCTGCCAAATGGCAATGTTCAATCGTTTCAAGCAATTCGGTGGATAGCTCCTCTTTTTAGTCAGCACGGAGCACAGCCAAGTGTAAAAACACGCACTATGCCAATTAGCTTGAAGTAACTGGGGCAACGAGATAGCATGAGGTTTAGATTTGAGGAGACGTCAGTTGGTTTAGGGTTAGTTTGGCACTCAACAAGTGCCGCCCACTTAAGGTTTATGTATTCAATCCTATGGCCTGAACCGTTATGCTTACTAACACTTCCCCCTTTCTCTTCTATCTCGTTCCGTTCACATCCTTTTAGCGGCCATTTCCGACGGCGACCACGTCCGGTCAGCAGAAAATATTGTGCAGCTCTGCTCGACACAAAAGACTCATTAAATGTGCACACTCTAAGTGAACAGTTGTTATTGTATTTTCTTTGTGTGTGTGTCTGAGTCTAATAAAAACGGTCCGAGTTTATTTTTAGCCACTGTCTTGGCTGCTTTACGATTGAAAGCTCATGTGGGCGCTTACTTGTTTGAATTAATGTGAGCAAAGCCGCACACTTGGAAAATAGGTTACGTGTTGCATAGTGTGTAGCTATTAACAAACAGCTACGAGCCGGTCACCTTTAATGTACTATATACAAGCAGGTAGTAGATATTTTAGGAAAAGAGAAAGGAAGAAATAGATGAAGAGGGACAGAATTTCCATTATGTTTATAAGCCCAATATAAAATTGACAGAATGAACTCTTTTGTACATGCCAAATGGTGAAACTTTTTACCATTAATACCTTTGATTTGAATTTACTTTTACTTAGCTATTCAATCAGCTGGTGAAAAAATTGCTGGTCACCTTTTAAATCAGTTATTTAATTAACTGACTGGAACTTTTTCTCAGGTCCTAGCTGCCATTTATATACATAGTTATATTAATTTTTTTTGTAAGAATAGGCATCCGTGTTCACATGCCTGACGTTTTGAGTAATAGCTGTCAATAAGCTACGAATTAAGATATATAGAACCAGTTGAAATGTTTCTTTAGATATTTTAAGTGTCAGACACATAACCCCTTATTTAATATCCCTTTAAAGAGACTCGTGTAAATAGAAGCCATATTCAATGTGGTTACAAAGCTGAATCTTATATTCTGTTTTAAATGCTACACGTATACGACTGTACACTCCTACACACACTAAAGGTGCTGGTGGTAGTTATTTATAGGTGTAACGAGGGTGTGTGTGTGTGTGAGTGCCATACACATGGCTATAAATTTGCTTGCCAATGCAGGACAACCATTTAAAAATTTATTTTCATTGCAACGAGGTCAAATGGCGCTCGTGAGAGACTCGCATAGAAATTGCAAAATGCTTTTAATTAAAATCAACCAGTTGACTACATTGCACTTACCCAAGCTCCACATGTCAATGGCAGTGCCATATTGCAGGCCCAGTATCACCTCCGGGGACCGATAGAACCTCGATTGAATGTACGTATAGATTTTTCTGTCTACATAACACGAGCTCCCAAAATCGATGACTTTAATGGAGCTGCTGCCGCGCTGTTTAAGCAAAATGTTTTCCTAGAACAACGGGAAGGTTTATTATTTGTATTAAGCATTAGATTTGAGTATCTGATTTCAATTCCAATCCTGTGTCAATTCCGTTACAATATTAATGTCATACTTTGGACAGCAATTATTTGTTAAATTCCGTAAGCTAAAACTGATTGTCGAACCCAAAAAGTATGGTTATCAAATTGCAGTGCAATCGAAACAGTTTTGACATTTATCTAACTTCTATCTAACTTACCGGCTTGAGATCACAGTGGATGATATTCTCTTTGTAGAGCAATCGCAGGCATTTAACAATCGAATTGCAGAAGCGTCTTATAAGACTCATGCTGAAACCATTGTAATTATTCTTCTTAATCAGCTCGTAGAGATTGAGACTGCAATTAGAGATATAGAACAAGAGAGATTTGATCAGAGCTACAGATATCCAGAACGTGACTTAGAGCTACCCCATCAAACTGTTAACAAAACAAGTGACTCTCCCAAACGCAGAAGAGAGGTGGAGCAGGGGAAGATAGAGAGTGAGAGAAAAGTGGAAGTATACAAAATAAATAAAATGAAAGAGTAGTCGAGTCGAGTCAGAAAGGAGCTGAAAAATGCCGTTCGCTTAAAGCTTACATGGAAGCAACAACGATAAAATAGCATGCATTGAATTAATTTGCATTGCATGTCGCACAGAAATTTGGATATATGACGATAACAGCCAACAACAAAACAACAAAAGCAAGGTATGACGACAAAGCCCAAAAAGAACTGCAAAATATAATGTGAATACAGTGGGAATTATTACGACGATGACTACTATGCTGTGATCTGGTATAAGACTTTTCTGTGGATCTATGATGAAAATTGACAATGACTGGTTTATCTTATAGTTCGAATAGCAGTCTAATAAATGAAGTTTGTTAAAAATATTAAACAACTAGGGGGTTCCGCCCCCTGCTCGCTTGGCTCGCGGCGCTACAGTCGAGAATACTCGACTGTCAGAGACCCCGCACTTACTATGGAAAAAGCAAAGACTGCTAAAAATTCAAAAATATTTTGCTCACTTGACGCTTTTGCAAAGCGTTGTATTACATTTTCGACTGCTTCTATCAACGACAGCTATATGATATAGAGGACCGATTTAAATCAACTTCGGTCAGGATATATAAGACTGACTTAAATACATATTTTATAAGTTTGGTCATGATATCTCATAAATAAATAAAGTTTTTCATACTAAGACTTGATTTTCGCCCGATCGGTCCTATGACAGCTATATGATATAGGGGTCCGATTAGAACCAAGAATAACCCAGATTCATATGCTGTTAGTTTGGTCAAGATACATATCTTAAAGACTTGTTTTTTCCCAAGCCAAATGTGCCTACCATCTCCTGAGCTCTGCGGATCAGCACACTACGCCACAGAAGCCCACGACTGATCAAACGCCAATTTGTTATATAATATGTTAACACAATTTTCATGTCATCAAGTTATTCAAGTTTCAATGTGTTATATCGTGTTGTCTATTGATGCTGATCAAGAATATATACACTTTATTCGTTGAAACAAACCCAATAGACCCCTGTACTTTATATTAATTACGGGGTCTAAAAATGTATGTTTCACAAAACTTGACTTTTGACACACTGTGCTTGTCCTTGTCGCAGGTTTTGTCAACCCGTTTGCTATTTTTGTTTACAATTCTTGGAATTCATACGTTTCGAACTTGCAGTTTGTGTGCGATTGCTAGCGATTAATTAACTGATAACGAAGGATACTTTCTTCTTTCGTTGCGGTTGGGTTAACAAAATATCCACCATGTTTTGTCAATTTCTTGATGACAGTCAGCTTTGGTTTTTGCGTTGCGCTTGATTGAGTTTTTGGCAGTCAGGATCCCTCTCTCATTCAAAATGTTTCCCATATTTATTATTGACATACATTTTTGCTCATATCTCATTTAATACCATGCTTCCAGCTATGTCAATTTATAAAACTTGCTGACCAAACATCCACACAGTTTTTGCTTTCATTTCCGTTTCCGTTTCAATTTATCCCCTCCTGAATTTGCTTGTGTGCCATCTTCTTGGTATGCTATCAATAACTTCATCAGCAGCTCGCAAACTAGACTGAGCTGCTCTTACATGCACTTAATAGATGATGTGACCTAGATCCGACCAATAAAATGAAAAAAGTAAAAGCTGGCTATGGCATGAAAGGAGCGCATAGAATGTGTTTACCAGTGTATTTTAATATGAGACTCTTAGAATGATTTCAGGTTAAAGTCTGATAAACTTTCAGCAAATTTAATTTAAGAAGATATCAAATATGTTGCAATAGATCAAAATACACAAGTTACAAGGCAGATAAAATAAATTCAAACCGTAGGATCGCAAACTTTTACGAAATAGAATAACAAAATTAAAAGTCTTTTCAGATCTTTTAGATAAACGCATAAATATATTAAATACTTACTCAATTTCAGACTAAACAACTAAAATGATGCATATTCTTTACTAAATCCCATTTCGTTTCATTAATTTAAATAACCTATCACCTTCCCTCCAGGTCTTCGCTTAAAGTTTTCTCCATTTGTCAATTATGAAAAGTTATCTAAGCTTTGAGTCAAACTCATGCCATGTTTAACATCACATTGTAATACAATTAAGAATCCTGTCAATTGGTGCTAAGACCCAACCACTCTCCCACACACATAATCCTTCTGACTCGACACCCGTCGAGAAGACGCCTGCAGAGCTGTTAAGAGGGTCTTAAACGCGCTTAGCTTATTGGGTTAAAAGCTAGTGTCTTATTGAGGCCTTGACTCTTACCAAAATAATGGATAACTGTCAGAATGTATATATATGTATAAAAGCGAGTCAACCGCAAAGGACACACGGATTGCGAATTGGAAAAGTGCTCAAAATGGTAAAACGTTTGCAGTTAAAGTGCCGCCTGCCCTTAAAGTCAATTTTGTGGGATTTTTGTTATTGATTTTGCAGCTAGAAGCCGGCGACTGCATCTACTTTAACTAACCAATAAGAAAATCATCAAAATGTCATCATTTCAATCGAGCAAATCGAGCGACCCAAGTAACTGCTCCTCGCAGGCATTGTGTCAAAATGGCATATTATAACTGCATTATGACATGCCAAATGTCGATGCCGATGTCGCCTCACAACGATGACACTGGCAATGCCAAAAGAGACATTCGGAGTCCATGAGCTTGAAAATTCTTGTTGTATAGCATTTTACTATTGCGCTTATTCTTTTGATTTCTGCACCCCCTTACCTCAAGATTTTATGACTTTTTTGCCGAATTCCGTTAGGTAATTTGATTGATTTGCCGGCTGTGTGAGGCAACTAGGCAGACAGCCATGTAGGAAACATGCAACTGTAACGAGCCACTAATGTTCGTAGCTATCGCGCCAAAATACATATATTCCAAAATGCTAACTAAATTATTATATAAACAATGCGCAGTTCTCAAACTACAGCCAAAAATCGAAGGATGCCTGGTCTGCTAAATAAAACAGTACATAAAACAATTTCGATTGAATATTTCTTGGTTCAATTCGTTCGACAGGAAAATCAACAAAATTGGTGTCAAAAAAGTTTGTCCTGCATTGTTTTGCATAGAAGTAAAGTTGGAATTTTCAGAGAGAGAAAGTGAAAAGTTTCCCATAAAATTTTTTGACAGACAATAGGAAACAGCTGCTACGACATATTGAAAAATAGTTTTCGAACTTAAGGTTTAATATATTTATTTAAAGTAATTTGCTGACTAATTGTAGGATCAATGATAAGCCTGAATATACTGGGTGGAAACAGTTTATAAGAGTGTATATACATTAGAATGGGTCATTTTTTTTTTCGCGACAAAGCGGTTATGAAATTCGTAATCTACGATGAATTGTAAGAAGAATTGCACAAGAAACCATGTCTTAAATCAATATCGAGCTTCCACATTTTTCGAGGAAGGTTTTCATGTGTTTTGTATGGCAAACTGTCTGTTAGGTAAAACTTACCACAAAAAAAAAAAAAAAAAAAAACCACAGATAGAGGCCGAACTATAATGAATTTAGAGATAAGAATTAGTTAGCGGTCTTAACTATTTTTTTTTTTGACTGAATTTTAACATAAGCACATTGGTCAAGTTTCAATAAAAAATTTAATTTTGCATTAATTTTAAAATTCAACTAAAAAGAGACTGCCAACTTATTCTTATCTCTAAATTTATTATAAATCGCCCTTATTTGGGTTTTTAATTTTTTATTTGTTTGAGAGGTAAGTTACACCTAACAGACAATTACCAATATATAAAATAGTTATAACTTCTCTGTAAAAAACGGAAGCTCGATATTGATTTTAGACCCATGGTATCTTGGGCAATTATTTTTAGAATTAATCGTAGATTACGAATTTCATAACCGCTTTGTGCATTTTTTTTTAATCCATACAAAATGACCCTCTCTAATATTTATATTTATTAGGTGAACCTTAAATATCTAACAATAATTTTGCTATTAGATAAGCGCATGAAATAAATTCAGGGAAAGTCACCCACAACCTGAGGGTGACGAGGAGGTTTACTAATTAGTTAAGCTGTCCCTGACGATTACCTTGATATGGTTAGGTAAGACATACGATTGTCACATTGGCTCAGACTAAATCCTCAAATTTATTTTGTAATACATATGTTCTGTGTCTGTGGCATTTTAATTAGGGATCAGACGCAGTGATGTTGAGATTTTTTGTCTACTTTATGCAATATGCTAGAAATATTATCAAGAATTGTAAAATAAAACACATGATAAATTACTTTTGACCTTGGCCATTCTAGTTTATCCTCCACTTCGTAAGCTGGGATCTGTTTATACCCTTCTTAATGCCTGGCAAATGTCAATTAGCAGTAATTACTGTGCCACGGCACGACATTATAATAACGTATATCAACAACAGCAACTGTCAACAGGGGTGTTGTTTTCGCAATTCAAGCCGCGCCTCACCTCTTCTTGCCATGCATCTTGGCAGGTCTCTATGCGTCTATCTTGGTAACTCAATCCCCAGTGGATTTCACCTAATTGCAATCTACACGCTAAGTGCTAGAATTAATTTAAAAATAAAAACCAAGCACACTGTTCTGCTCATTTGCATGGACATGAACTGAGGATGGAGAGGAAGCAGAGGAAATACTCTCCCCATGCATGCTGCGCATTTAATTAAAAGTCTCCGACTATTTTCAAACTTGGCCGCTGTTCAGTATATCCAAGGCTGTTCATGTCACCATACATATCATTGTGGACAATTACATGGTTGCCGTCAGAATCAGACTTATCAGATATGTAAATACCCGTATATTCATCTTGTACTCACAGAGAAAGCTGGGAAAATAATAACTGATTGCAATACAAGCAGAGAGATTAATTTAAGCACAGTGGCAAGATGAGATATCAGATTTAAGTGAACTCACAAAGAAAAATAGATATTAATAATTATGGATTTTCAATTGTGCTTAAAATAAAGACCTCTCTCTTATCACATAAGATTTACATATGCATGAATTAAGATACTAGATTTACTGTAGTTCGTAATCATAATATAATTTGGTACCTTACGTTTTAAGTCTTAAAAAACAATCAGCTCTTAAAAGTTATATCTAATATTAATTAAAGAATACTTAGTTAAATCGATTGGTATTGTGGTTCGTTCATTCGATAGTAAATTCGACATCTCAAATTGATAAAGCCTTGATTATCTCATCATGAGCTCATCAAATTGAAATAACTTTAACAGCAAGACACAAATTCTTGACACATTGCCCGCATAACCACAACAGCTGTAATCGAGGGAAGGAGTCGGGAGATTAGGAGGAGCTCATCCAGCAGTATTGAGCCAAATTTACGACTCTGACACCCACACTCAATGCACACACATACATATTAACTCGGCCATGACAATATTATTTTGGCAATGTCATCTGCACAATATGCTGCATAGTTATGGCACTCAGTGTGACCATATCTTATGTCATTTGATGGCTGCCTTCGCCAGTTTGGCAGCTCATTTTATCGCTGTCGTTGTAAATTACGTGGCCCATAACAATTTTTCCTGCGAGTTATGTGGAACAGGACAGATAACGACAAGTTGCAGGTGAGCGCAAATGGAAATTTTAATCCATATGCGTGTGTGTGTGTGTGTGTGTGTGTGTGTGTGCATTGGGTGTTGGTTGGGCAACATTTGTTCATATCCTGGATGTCTGACGGAGTCCTCTATCCCAAGTCATTCCCTGCTGAAGTATCACATCAGAGCCTTGGATTAAGTTTCATATATTTGCTGAGACTTAAACAGCCCACAATATTTAATTTTTTTACTGTGAAAATTTGCACCATTTCCGGTAGTTTTTCCCCAACATGCTAATTAGCTAATCACCTTGTGGTTCCGATTTCTATTTGGACAGCCCGCTGACAATTAGAAATGTATAAAATGAAATTCGAAATAAGAAGTTGGTAGTCTTTTGATTCACATTTTTTTTATCGACAGACAATATTGGTAAAGATCAGTTTTGTAATTACATAACAATGATAAACAATTCAACCTTCATCCGTAATAATCGAACTGAATCTGCATTTTTACCTATAATTAACCCTGTGAGCAGTTGATGCCCGATAGGAAATTAGCAGGTAAAGTTAAATTGTGTGCAAGTAAATTGAATTACATAAAACTTGGCCCTACAATTTGTTTACTCTCTCAAAACAAACTTTGAACTTGCCGCTGGGTTGTCAATGCAGCACAACATACCCAGCACTCGCAGATACACCTTACCCCTTCCTTTTCATTGCAGTATCTCAGTTCCATGGTCATTGCAAAAACTTTGTCCATTGGTAAAACTTGTAGAGGAAAAAACAAGATGTAAAGTGCGCACTCGAGTTGCGATTTTGCGGCTAATTAGCCCAAAAGGAAATAATTAATTAAGTTTGTGATTTCGTTATTTTCTTGTTCCTTGTTGTTTGCATGTCAAACAATTTAATTTTGTCGCGATATCGATTTACATACTTTGGGAGGTAAGGGAATTTCTACTTTTCTTAATGGCGTGCCGTTAACCCATTTGAAATTAGAAATCTGAAATCGGTGCTTAAAAATGTCGACATAAGCTGAAGTTAGTGGTAAGCCGGTAACTTGTAGGCCTCCAATTAAGACAAATTAGTTGCTGCCTGCCGGAAATGTCAAGGAGCATTGATATGGGCCAGGCAAAAAAAGGCAAAACAGAACCAAGTCAAGTCAATGGTTAAACCATGACCTTCAGCATTTTTCAAGACTTTTTCTTACATTTTGCCTGCATTTTCTGTCCATATTCCTTTGGTCTTTCTGAATCGCGTGTTTCTAGTCATATTTGCGTTGCCAACTGTCTAAACTTTGACATATGCTGGCAAAGGTAGAAGGAGGGAAAAGGAGTTGAAAGACTGGCATCCTCGCCAATAAAATCAACACCTGATAGGGGCGTTAGCTGTCTGTCAATTAAATTGCTAGACTATCGCATCGAAAACCAACACAACAGGTAAACATAGACATACCACAAACACCCACACCAAAACCATCACACACACACGCATATGTGATGGGCTTGCACGCATGCAATGCATTCCACTGAACCACTTTGCAATCGCCTGAAAGTAGGCTACACAATATTTAAATTGAAATTGATAGTCAAGCGGCGACTGTGGTTTTTTGTTCATATGTATACATATGTGCTTCCTGCGCTGTCCATTACAATGTTGTACGTGTTGTTCTTGCAGGCAGGCAAACTATTTAAATAGAAATTTATTTGTTTGCTGCACTTGAGTGGCATTCCATTGCATTGTTCTATTGCAACGCTCGGAGTAAATATCAGTAAAACTTAAAGGATTATAAAAAGTCCCATCATTATATATTTACACAGTGTAAAAAATATAATAGATCAGATAATGCCATGGTTTAGCTGACTATAGGAGCTACTTATATGAACACAGTTCGATAAATAAACACGTAAGAGTATAATTGTAAAAGTTATGCATAAAAAATCTGAAGAATTATGAATCTTCGCTTAAGAACAAGAATGTTTTTTCATATTAATTTTTTGTTTTCAGTCGATTGTTTCTATTACAGTTATATGATATAATAATCCGACCTGTCCTGCTCCTATATCTCGGAGCTGTCTTCTGACAAAAGACGGACATAACCAATTCATTAGGCATATAAACGGACAGACTAAAGAATTCGGCTTTATTGACCGAGCACGTCGTCCTGATCATGTATATATATATATATATATCTTATATTGGGTCTGCCATTGTATCCACACTTCTAACAATAATGTACTACCATATGTAGGGTTATGAAAAGAAATATCTAAATGATTATACAAATATTTGTGTACTTTTATGATGACTATATTAATAAATATAATAACATCAAGCCAGACACTTTAGCTGGCAGAAGCAATTTTTATTTGGTACGTAAAGTCAAAAAGCTAAGTTATAAAACTATTAAAAACAGTTGTTAAAGAATTACAATAACCACTTGATGTTTAACGATTCTCGTATGAAGCCTTTTATAGATAGATTAATTATGCAATAAAGGAAACATCAAAAAGCAAGGATAACAACATTAGCCAAATCAACAAATTCCCTATGATATGTGTTTATACTTCAGGGTTGTTGTCTTAGATGGGAAACCTACATAGCTATTTTTAAAGCAAAAACACACTTCGAGGGAGGGAAGTCGTGTGTGTTGTGTGTTGGCAAGGTAAAAGCGCAACAGAGGATCAACGTAATGCGTGCTAGGCACTTGTGAGGGCAGAAAATAGAAATGATTACGATTGTCGTTTAATGGGAGGAACGCACGCACGAATAAAACTTGCAAATAAATTTAATTGGCAGAATGTTAATAGAAATGCGAGTGATACGCGTTTTTAATTGAGGAGTCAAGAAGTGAGAGTTGTGTCGTGACATCCCCTCAGATTGACATTAACGTCACAGAAAATTAACTAAGTAGAATGGGTAGAGACATGTACGAGAGTAAATAATATATACACATATAAAACCAAGAGTCTTACCTCATTAGCTCGAATGTAATGCATAAATGTCTACGAAAATATGTGTAGTCCAGCATGTGTATAACATTATGAGATCCATCGGCATCCTTTTCGCGTAACTCATCCAGAATATTGAGCTCAACGACAGCCTGGTTAAGGAAACGCTTCTTATTCCTTATGATTTTTATGGCCACATGAGTATTGGTCTTATGATCTAATGCTCTGATAACCTGACCAAAGCTGCCCTTGCCAATGACTTCTAATATTTCATAGCGAAAGGCTATATGGTCATGTTCAATCTGCCAACAAAGTAAAAGATATTTAGAATGTCTGTAATCTAAAGGTTTATTAGAAAATTCACACTCGAATCAATTCAAAAGTGGATTTTGAAGTAAACCTTTATTTATAATTGTTATTTATTATTCGACATACGATTTTATAGTTGCCGTTATCATCGTCATAGCCCATATTAGTGGTATTGGCTGTGGGGGCGGGCTTGTTGTAGTTCTTACTGGCATGCTGACCAAAGTACCAGACCTCCTTGTACACCTTAAGCTCCTCAAATTCCAGATCGGTCAAGTAGTTGCGATATTTCTTAACCAGCTCTGAAGAAAAAGCTAAATGTAATGATGGGGATTTATTCAAAATCTAGAAATGTTTGTTCTATTTTGACTCTAATAAGTTAAAATTGGATAAGATCTACCGATTATATACCACTGGAAAGGTGTGATTGAAAAACTCAGATAACATTTTAAAGGTGAAATAAAGGCTTACATTAAGGCAATTTCTGACAAAACGTCTCTAACGTCGTACAAATATGAGGTTGAGAGGTTTTATGTACAAATCTATCGGTCGAAAATCACGCTCAACCAAACTGATACAATATGCATTTAACTTGCAGGTTGGACAATGCCAATTTTGTCTTTCAAAATTTTTTAGTTAATTTAAGTATTTTTATTTAAAATATTTAGAGTTAAACTGAATTTTTTCGTCACAAAATTGGATATTAGAAATTTCGGGGGTAGAAATTGCTTTCGTCACTAGACTTTTACCTCGTGTATAGGTTTTTTTTGGAGGTAATAATAATCAATGGTAATTAAGGCTCGACAGAATACTTCTTCGTCGATGATTTTGAATAACTCAATTTCAAAAATTGGATATTAGTTTTAGAAATACTAGACTTTTACCTTTGGTTTACCTTACTTAGATTTTGAATAACTACAATACTCTTTGTTTACCTAATATAGTGTTGCATAGAGAAATCTTGATGCCCACTAAGGGTCGGCCTTCATATTTTCGCATATTTTTTATTTCAATGGACCTTTTTGCAGTTTCAAGGCCTCTCGGTTGAGTGCCAATGCAAACTAATTGAAACCTAACTCATGACCTTGACCTCAATGCAATTTGTATATAAAATTAATTAATGGCAGCTTCCAACTGTGGACCCAAAACAAAATTCAGCTGGGAGCTTTTCTAATTTGCATTGGACGTCAGCGATGCGTATTAACCCAACGCGTTAAACATTACAAATGTTGACAAGGACTTTTTCGTCCACTTTCTCCTCCTCCTCCTTCTCATCATCGGACCCACATCCGGAACTAGTTTGGTTACGAACCTGATGGTGTCATGGGCGTGCTGCACTTAAGTTCGGCGCTTCCTGTGCTGCTCGCCGAGTTGCCGGAGCTGCCGCTGCTGCTGTTTGATTTGGTCGAGGAGCCCCTCTCATTGCCGCTATTGCTGTTTGTGGTGGAGCATGAGACCGGAGAGCCAAGGTTGTTGTTGTTGCTGCTGCTGCCGTTGCTTCCATTCAGCGTGGTTGTTGTCTCATTCACATGATTGCTGTTGTTGTTGTTGTTATTGATGTGGCTATCAAGGCGACGAGTCACATTGCACAATTGTGGGAGATCCATCCTGGAGCTGGACAGACGCACGTCGCGTCGCAGCTTCTCGTTGTCCAGTTGTATCTGTTGAAAGTGAAAAAGAATTTAATATAATTTACTGTAAAGTTTAAAAAAAAAAAAAAAAAGATTTCCAATCGTTATATTCAGGTGTGTTTCAGAAATGTAAAACAACCGAAAACCAACCAAAATCCCATACGATTTTGGTTGGTGTTTGGTTGGTTTGTAGTTCTGGAACACCGCTGATTAATTTTTATATTGTGTAAACATTTACTTTCAGGTGTGCTCTACAAATCACTAACAGCGATAAAGCCAATAGCAATTGTTGGTGTTCCTGAAAACAAGAAACTATTTCTTTCAAACGTCTAAGAAAATTTTTTAGATATTTGACAAAATTAAATATTTATTAAATTGAATTTAAATATCTTTAAATTGAACAAAACTGAAAAAAAATCTGTTTGAAAGTACTAAATCTAATCTACTAAAAATACTAAACATTTGAGGAGCACCAACGGTTGTTTTCAAAAACATTTGTCTTCAAAATCTCAAGAGATTTCTGGTACACACCTGTTTGTGTGTTTTTTCAAATTACGGATCTTTCAATTTTGTAGCATACTTTTAAGATTACTTCTTAATGTTCAGCGTTGGTTACATTGTGCTGCATACTTTGCGACAAAACTTAAATTAAAATAAGTTCCTAATCAGGTGTGTTCCAGAAATGTAAAACAGATGAACGCCACCCAAATCGTATGGGATTTTTGTTGGTTTTCGGTTGCTTTGTAGCTCTGAAACACCGCTGTATAAGAGTTAAATATAGTCACAAATGCTTTTCTTTCTTAATAATTAATTTATTTAACGAGATCATAAAAAGTAAAATTCAAATGAAAAGTATTGAGTCCCATAACAAAAGTCACGTTAGACGCACATCGATTTGATAATAAAATGGGAAGTTATTCACAAAATTATATAGAAAAAAAATGTACTTTATATTTTATTATTGTTTATATTATTATTAGTTAATTACTAGAAAGAAGGGTAGTTTGTGTCTTATTATTGCTTATATTATTTTTAGCTTAAAATTATTTTAGTAACTGGTTTATTTTTTACAACTCCTTTCCATTTCTCTCTATCTCTGTTTATATCTCTTGTTAGCCACCTACCGGCATTTCACATCGATCCAACATTGTGGTACGCTGTGTTCAGTTTCCAATTTTATCCAAAATGGCACAGTGCTTTTGTCACACAGTGGTTGGTTGTTCCTTTTGGAACCGGCCAAAAAGAATTATTATTGATAACCAGCTACCGGGCAATATATCCTCGGGGCGCACAACATTTGCATTTGTATGTGTGAGTGTGTGTGCGCACTGTGTTATTGTTGTTGTAGTTCTTGGGCAACTGAAAAGAAATAAAGAAAATTAATCGAAATATGTATACAAACACAAGTACATTATTATTATAATATGCTAAACTAAACGGACGGATGTCTTTAAACCCTTGACTTTAACCCTTGACGTTCAAGGAAACTTACTGTCGAACTGGTTACCAACCACTGCAACAACAAAAGTGCTGAATAATCGATGTGCTTTCTGAGCACACACCATAAATAAAACGGTAAACCAAAGGAAGTCCCCCTTTAAAAAAAAAACCCAAAAAGCATCAACGACATGTCAAAACATAACCATAACTAACTCAAAAGCGAAAACAAAAAAAAAGGAAAATAAATGGCAGAAGGAAGGAGAAACTTTAATGCTAGTCAACGGCATTTAGCAGTTTTCATTGTCAAGGCGGTGTTTGTCGGCAAATCATCAAAAAGCCAAAACTTTATCAATATATATTTTAAGTGCGGAGCCGTTCTATGTTTTCATAGCGAGGGAACTGAATCCTTGCTTCCTAGTCCAGGCCAATTCAGATAGTCATTGCAATTCGCGGCATAAATACTTGGTAACCAAAAGTCATGACCAATTATTGGCTTTTTGTGTTTTCTCCTGCTCCTTGTTTGCCCTTTCATGTGCATTTCGTTGTGAGGGAAAGTCGACAGTCGGAAACATAACGATCCTAACCCTTTACCGTTGTAGAGAGGGAACCAACCCTATTTCGAGGCTGACGCAGTGCAAAAGAAAGCTGAGCTTGAAAAGTTTTCCGATGAATAGCGACATAATGAGGAAACAGTTGGGCAAGTGCACTGAGCGAAAAAAAAAGGGTATTAAAACTGTACGGAAAAACATACAAATTTTGATATTCCTCAAGAATATCTCGTTGTCAAGATATGAAGCTTAAATTTTTTTAAGACTTTTCGAATATTTTCAGTTTTTGCATTCATGTCTTGCTGTGTATTTAAATGGTTCTCACATTTCAAGGTACCACTGAGCACAGCCCAGACAAACTTGTCTACCTCGCAGGTTAGACCCTATCGCTCTCTTAGTCTTTTGACATTGCCTGCAAAATTTATTGGCTTTTGAAAAGTTTTCTGACATAAAATCATAATTTACAGCATTCGTTTTAGATGCGGAGTTTATCGATCAACTTGACAGTTGTTATGGCATCAGTGGGAGGTTGGGTTGACTTTTATCCATTTCCAACTTTCTTATATTTAGCAACATGTCATAGCTTTTCTATTTTGTTTTGTTGATTTGTCTCAGGTCACAGAGTTTCTTAAATTTCACGTTGTCTGTCGTAGTTGAAAAAACAAAAGTATTGTGAACTCAATTTGAAATCCGATTCCATTACAAGGCTGTCAAATTATGTCCAAAAATAACTTTCGACGGTCATGGGCCAACATTAATGTCAAATGAAAAATCAAAGATATAGATAAAAAACGATACAAAAAAAAAAAAAATAACAAGATACAATAGAATGGACATAAGCAATTATGTATATCATTGGGTGACTTTGAGATACAAACTCTTTTTGCGCTGATTTAATTTGAAAAACGACAAACGCTTTGACTCATTTGTCATTAACTTGAAACCCACCCAATATATAAAAAGTTATAAAAAATTATAAATTTATTTGATATACTCATGTCTGAACAATATCTGTAATTTCTATGAATGTCATTGAAATTTAAATGTCAGTTTCAATGCTCTCCACAAGTACGTCTCAAGTTATCGAAGATGTGTCATAAAAGTTGTTTGGAAGTTGGTGGCATTGAGCTCTTTGTTTTTGTGTGGAACGTGATTCAGTTTCACGGAGCCTTAAAGAAGCCCCCATATTGACAACTAATAGAAAATTATTGGAGACAGCTATTGTCTACTTTTAGAACTTCAACTGTTTACATATCTCGTTTTCATTCCCTTGAAGATTACTTTATAATTTTGACCAAATTTTATTGTTATTAAATAAATCAACAGTTCAGCTTAAGTATTTGGTATTGTCTAATATGTCTAGAAAAAATGTTATTAAAATCTCGAAAATTAAACATGTATAAAGGTATGCAAAAGTATTATATCTTTGATTTGAAATTAAATAATAAATAGTTGATTTTAAATTAAATGTTACCATTTTTTAAGCTGTTATCTATACAAACAATCCATTAAAGAATATGTGCAATCTATTTTAGCTATTTTATTTTTCGACATATAATAACAATTATAGTGAAAGCGCATTATGTTTGTGTCTACCAATTTTTTCTTATCATTCTCTCTTAGCAAATCTTTTGCAGTTATTTACTTTGATTCATTGATCCTAATTGACCCTAAGCATTTTAACTAAAAATAAAGTAATTTATTTTTAAATTAATACGTGATATCAAAAAAGCGACAGCAAATTGATCATTCATAGTAATTGACTGGCTTCTTTTGGGAAATAAAGGAAGAAAGCCATAAAAAAACACAACAATTTATGAACCTGATTTGTCAATTTCTGGCTGAGTTTTATTTTGACAAGCGCAAGAAAATCATTTTAATCAAGTCAAAAAAAAAAAAAATAATAAATAATAATATCGTGCATCGTTTTATAATTGCATTTAATTTTGACTTTAGTCCAAACAAAAATTTGTTTAACAAATGTCAATTAGTTTTTGGTGTTGGTTTGGCTTTTTTTAATTTTTTTTTTTCTGTCAATTGAACATAAAGAATAACAAAATAAAACAACAAAACGTGACATTTTGTTGTTGACTTTTAACATTCGAATGGAAGATTTACAAACTCCGCGAATTATTTTACCGTTGACTCGGCGAATCTGAGAGAATCTTATTATGTAAATAAATTTTTTAAACCCTAGAACGAAGCGAAAAAACTGCATAATAACTTTGATTAACGAATTTGTATCAACCTGAGTTGAACTTTCACCGATTTTATTTTAATCAAGAAATAAAAGTTCTCATAAGTTAAAAGGTTATTTCGGATTTTGGTTAACTAAAAACCATGTACAGGGCATCTACGAGTCGACCACTATTGTCAGAACTGTTATCAGTAATTTTATTTTCAGCAACAAAGTAAAACCTTGTTGCAAATGTCAAACTTGTCTAGGAGTGTTGCCATTTAAGTTTTCAGTTAAATAACAATGCAAGCGACAATTGGCAGATGTTTCCATTCACATTGAATGCCAAAGAATTTTTTACAAACGAATAAAAGATTCATCGCTTTGCCTGTCAGGCAAGCTGTCCATAACTCTATCGAAATTCTGGCCCATTGATGAAATTTGATTTATTAAAATGTTTTCTTTTGATTTCTTTTTGACGCCTCAAGTTTCAACCCGCCAAAGTTGATGTAAACAAAGCACATTGAACATTAAATAATTCACATTTCTTATATTGTTATATTGTCATTCGGACATGTACACACTTGTTGCCCATAATGAGCCTGTAAGATATGACGTCTAGAGTATTATTTCCTTATATCTATTGTTCTATTATCTTATTAAATTCAAAATTTCCGATATTTTTGGACATATTAATGTTTTAGGAGTGAATAACACATTTTGAGCCTTTAATGATATGCGGTTTGTAAAACATGAATATACTAATTTCTTTTTTTTTTCGTTAATTTGACGGCTAAGTTTAATTTGCATTTCATTCTTTAGAAACCTTAAAACACATTTACTATAACCTGACGGTGTATATATTTTTATTTTATTTCATTCATGGCTGTTCATAAAGTCAAAATATGTTCATGTCCAGAAATCCAGAACTGTATGCTTTGTTAAAAACTTTACAAATTGTGAGTTGCTATAAATAAATTTATTGCCATGCAACAGATGAATCTACATATATTTTACTGCGTTCTTTTTAAAGCAGGGTATCCTGCCGCACCTTCTGGCAAGCGAAGTGAGAAGTGTAAAAAAAAATTGAGTTTGGAAAACGTTAAAATCTGTTTGTTATGTTGTGTAATTAAGTAATAAGTAACATTTGTAAGATAAATTGTAAGGCAGCTTTTCCCCTCTTCGTACAATGTTATGGTATATAGTATTTATGTAGAAGGATTAGCATGGACAATTTTGTAATAGCTGCACGCAAACAAGTCAATTTATAACTGCAACTTCCATGTCGAACCCATTTACATGCTTTCCTCGAACACTTTGTTATAATAAGCCGCAATTTTGTAGCAAATACATTTATACTTGCAATTGAAAGTCTTTGATTGCTCGAAAAAAAAACAATAAATACCTTGCACAAACTCAGGCAAATTCGCCATGAAATTTGGGATACATAACCTAAATGGGCGTACTACAAGTTGAATATCCTAGAACTGACCCACGACAAGGGGATTGCAATTGCACACAGGGTAAAGAGCACTCAAAAACATGTTTTGTCACTACAAGCAGAAAATAAATGTCGGCCCGTCTGGCCTAGAAAGAGTCGCCCTCAAAAAAGAAAACGCAAGAACACAAGAAATAGCAAAGAGCCAGCCAGCAACATGCTATAAATATGTTTTTCGTTACATTTAATTTGGCACAGGCACGACACATAAGTGAAACTCATTTAGTTTTCATTCTTACCTGAAATATTATTATTTTTTTACTATTACTATTGGTATTATTATTAAGCAAAAAGCAGGCCAAAAATCGCATGGCACAAACAGACCGTAGAAAATACGAAAATGGCAAAAATTGTTGTGTTCCAGGCATTAACCAGCTAGTTTACTAACAGACGAATAGATTCCGACAAATGTGACCTCATAAGCTATTGACCCACTAACCCCAGTAGCAAACACCAACCCCAACCACAACAACCCAAAGTAATGACCTCAAGTGAAATGTCAAATAATCGCATATAGATTTCAACAGTCCGACGGAAGTAGCCAACGCTGTGGTTCAGTGGGGCAAAGTATCGGGCTGAACAGCAGATACCAGACAAGTGTTAAGCTCCAAGTTTCTGTGTTTTGGCATTAGCAGTAGTTTTAAAAGCAGGTGATGCTATTGGATTAATAAACCTGATTAATAAGCCTGATAAATGAACAAGGTTCAAATTTATTAAGAATAACGTCATCTAAATGTTTCATTTTTACTTTATGATGTAATACAGGAATAACTTGTACCACAATGTAATCAAAGTGGCGCAACAGTTGTCAACTTTGCAGTGCTCCAACAGCTATAAGAGGTATGACATATAAACCCTAATACCTTAACACAATTCAACACAACAAAACAAAACAAATATCACACTCAGCCCCCAACTGGGCACACGTTGCGTATGTGCAATAGTTGGTGGTCAATGCACTATGCAGCTAAGCAACCTCCCCTCTTGAAAAGCAACGGTAAAACGTTACTACTAAAACATTTTAATAACTTCCGTTCTAAAAACACTTTTCGATTCACGTTCCCTCCTCCATTACACCCCTCTCATTGTCTTATTACTGGTTAGGTGACTGCACAAAGACAATGGATGTGAACGTGCAACTGGACGACTCTGCTGTGATAGTTGGAAGCCAATAAACTTGAAAACAAGTGCAGCAGGCTAATAACAGTCAGTTGGTAATTCAGTCAAAGAGATAGTCAAAATCTGAAAGGGGGCGAGCCCAATTGGCATAACTGTCGTTGTTCCCCCGACGAAGTTATTGTTATTGTTAAATTCTCCCTCTTGTTTGACCGTTCACTGCATTTCTACTACTCTCTCTTTCTTCTTTGTATTATTTTCTATTTTCATTAAATACTACAAAGACAAAGACGCGGTCGCGGAAGTCTTTACAACTGATTGAATAATATCTGTAAGTATGTTTTACTGTACATACCTCTCTATTCGTATGTGTATCTGGATCTTTACTTTGTGTTTGTTTTGCTGTTGTATCTAAGCATGTTGGCAGCTGCTGCTCAAACGAATTGCCAATTTTGTTAATAGCTCTGACAATGTCTGGCAACGACTGTTGTCGTCTCAGCACTGAGCAGGAAGCAAATGCAATTGCCACAATGCGCATCAAGCATTTTTTGCCAGCGGCCTATTTGCACAACTTAGATCAAGCTGTAGGTTGTACTGGTGGAAGGGATTGGAGCTAGGTATGAGTGGAGGCAGGAGTGAAGGTGGAGTACTGAAAACTGTGCAAAAGATCGACTATAAGCAACTTGTTGCAGGGTGTGGCTCAAAATGGATTTTGTTTTCTATAACTGAAAAGACTTTCAAGAAATTTTAAAGTGGAAAAGTTTCACTTTAGATTAACTACTTAATCAGTTATTAATATTATGTTAAAAATACATTATCTCGAGAGTTCTCAAAAATTAAACTTAAATAAAAATAAATAACAAACAAAAAATATAAAAGTACAAAAAAAAAATTATTATTCCAATCGGCCCTGTTTTGGATGTATTTACTATCTTAAAGAACTACGCTTAACGGATATAAAAATTATAGCTATTCGTCCCACTTTAACTTTTCACTGATCTCACACTTTGCCCAGCTGATATCTGTAATCTTTATATACCGATTGTCACATTCATAAAGGTATCATAAAGAAACTATAACCAAGCTAATTGCGTTGATTATCTACATTTACATGGACACAAATCCCTCTTCAGACAGTAACAATAATTGCTTCAATTATTTTCATATTATTATGTGTTAAAATGCGTTTTGTTCAATTTATATATTTCACAGTTTTACTCTCCGCAGCTTCCCAACTTCCTCATGTAAGTTGATTATGCTGCCGTGACCTGGTATCGTCTGTCAGTTTGTCTCTATGTCCGCTTGTCTGTCACCAGGTCTGGCTCTGCCCATACGGGGACTGCTTGCTAAAGTGTGCTCATGTTCATTAACGCCAAAGTTGAGGCAATTGTCGATGTCGATGTCGTCGTCGTTGTAGTTGTAGTTGTCGTCTGTCCGCTGTAATCTGAGCGTTGAGCATAATTTAGCTTCCCTCTCCCGTTCATCTTTGGTTTGTCGTATGCCAACAATTGCCAGCATATTTCATGGCTCATTGTGAAGCGAATTGTCAGATGTCGCCCATCCCCCGCCTTCCCAACGCTTCGTATCGCATTTTGTATACCCTGTATAATTGGAAACTAGGAGAAGAGTTTAAAAGTAACCCATTTATTTTAAATTGATTTCAAAACAATTATTGATTTTTGATTATCAATGATTTCAATCAAATCAGAAGTATAACTATTGACAGTAAATATAATTATTGCAAGTTCTTACAGCACCTATTATCTTTATGTTGTTAAAATATTTATTATATTGCATATCAAAACCACACCACTGGGTATCTTGATAGTCAATCGCTTTTACATCTGCAGAGTTCTCACTTTTTATTAATAGTTGCTTGATATAGTGGTTGTTAATGCTGACTTTTTGGTTTTGGTTTCTTAAGTTTGTCAGCTGTCAGCAGATTTTTTCGGGCATGGAAAGTGTGACATTTTGATTAGTTGATATTTTTGCTGATTGTGCTTGTGATTGAACTTGAGGCGCTTGTGGGTTAATGAACGTCAAGGTTGACCAGAATAAGTGGAAAACTTAATCAGGGAAAATTTGAAGCTCCAAATGTATTAAATGAGTTTGGAGAGAACACTGCTACGATTTCAATCAATTGTCGAAACAGATTGATTAAAAATTGTAATGTAATCGTATATTAAAATCGAATATCAGTCATAACTGATAAATATCTTTGGTGTGTATGTTATGATATGTCTAAAGATGCTGCCAACAAGCTTCGTTTTGTTGCTCCGCTTTGTGGTCGAATAGTTACTCGACTTGACTCAACTCAACTCTAACAATTTATTTTCCCTGCTGGCAATGCCAACTATCGGTTACCCTCACTTTCCGCTCCCGACACACCGTCGTTCTTCCCGGTGGCTCTAACGAAAATGTAAGTCAGAAACCGCAGTCGCACACAATTGACAGTTGATTGACAGACAGTTGTCATTTTTTTGACAATTAGCCGGCAAAGTGAAATTGCTTTCGATTTCGTTTCGTTGGGGTGCAAAGAATCTAAATACAATAACAAGCAAGAGTAAAAGGCTACAGTCGAGATCCCGACCATAGGATACCCGTTATTTATATCAATATATATATATAAATACTTTAAAGAAATTACTTGTATTACCTTGAAAACTTTAAATCGCCAGAACTATCGTTCTACTTGTCTGATCTTGATGCGATTCAGTGGGACAATAGATAATATAACTATATAACGTTAGTTACCATAAAAACTGTATTATCTTAATAACCGTGGGTGTGGTGGATTTTCGCGATTAGTGTGGGTAGAAAAGGGCGTGCCACAAAATGGGAAGCCTGATCTGCGTGGGGTCTATAGAAATCAGTGTGCCGAATTTGGTTACATTATCTTTTTTAGACTCTCAGATCCTTTTGCTTATACAGCCGAACAAACGGTTTTTTCGATTTGAGGGGCGGAAGTGAGCGTGTCAAAAATTTAAAACAAACTTGACCTGCTCCAACGCCTTTGGAGTCTGTGTGTGAAAGATTGGTATCTCTATCTCTTATAGTCTCTGAGATGTAGGCGCTTACACGGACGGACGGACAGACACACATGGCTGAATCGACTCGGCTGTTGATGTATAACCTTTTACTTATTTTTTAAGTAACGGGTGTAAAAACAAAGACGAAGTACTAGACAAGGAAGAACCACAATAGAATACGTATATATACATACATGTATGTCTATAAAAAGAGCCGATTTGATTTGAACAAAATTGATTGGAAAATTATAAATCAAAATTATTGTATTTTTACTAAAAATTTATTGCATATCAAAACCACACCACTGGGTATCTTGATAGTCAATCGCTTTTACATCTGCAGAGTTCTCACTTTTATTAATAGTTGCTTGATATAGTGGTTGTTAATGCTGATTTTTTGGTTTTGGTTTCTTAAGTTTGTCAGCTGTCAGCAGATTTTTCGGGCATGGAAAGTGTGACATTTTGATTAGTTGATATTTTTTGCTGATTGTGCTTGTGATTGAACTTGAGGCGCTTGTGGGTTAATGAACGTCAAGGTTGACCAGAATAAGTGGAAAACTTAATCAGGGAAAATTTGAAGCTCCAAATGTATTAAATGAGTTTGGAGAGAACACTGCTACGATTTCAATCAATTGTCGAAACAGATTGATTAAAAATTGTAATGTAATCGTATATTAAAATCGAATATCAGTCATAACTGATAAATATCTTTGTGTGTATGTTATGATATGTCTAAAGATGCTGCCAACAAGCTTCGTTTTGTTGCTCCGCTTTGTGGTCGAATAGTTACTCGACTTGACTCAACTCAACTCTAACAATTTATTTTCCTGCTGGCAATGCCAACTATCGGTTACCCTCACTTTCCGCTCCGACACACCGTCGTTCTTCCCGGTGGCTCTAACGAAAATGTAAGTCAGAAACCGCAGTCGCACACAATTGACAGTTGATTGACAGACAGTTGTCATTTTTTTGACAATTAGCCGGCAAAGTGAAATTGCTTTCGATTTCGTTTCGTTGGGGTGCAAAGAATCTAAATACAATAACAAGCAAGAGTAAAAGGCTACAGTCGAGATCCCGACCATAGGATACCCGTTATTTATATCAATATATATATATAAATACTTTAAAGAAATTACTTGTATTACCTTGAAAACTTTAAATCGCCAGAACTATCGTTCTACTTGTCTGATCTTGATGCGATTCAGTGGGACAATAGATAATATAACTATATAACGTTAGTTACCATAAAAACTGTATTATCTTAATAACCGTGGGTGTGGTGGATTTTCGCGATTAGTGTGGGTAGAAAAGGGCGCCACAAAATGGAAGCCTGATCTGCGTGGGGTCTATAGAAATCAGTGTGCCGAATTTGGTTACATTATCTTTTTTAGACTCTCAGATCCTTTTGCTTATACAGCCGAACAAACGGTTTTTTCGATTTGAGGGGCGGAAGTGAGCGTGTCAAAAATTTAAAACAAACTTGACCTGCTCCAACGCCTTTGGAGTCTGTGTGTGAAAGATTGGTATCTCTATCTCTTATAGTCTCTGAGATGTAGGCGCTTACACGGACGGACGGACAGACACATGGCTGAATCGACTCGGCTGTTGATGTATAACCTTTACTTATTTTTTAAGTAACGGGTGTAAAAACAAAGACGAAGTACTAGACAAGGAAGAACCACAATAGAATACGTATATATACATACATGTATGTCTATAAAAAGAGCCGATTTGATTTGAACAAAATTGATTGGAAAATTATAAATCAAAATGGTATTTTTACTCAATGTTTACTATTTTTATGTGCGATTCATTTTGGGTACGGAGAAAGCGACGTGTGAACGTGAAATGTTCGACGTTGGCTATTACTATACCCTTGACTAGACTCATATCATTTGGTAATACTAAGTTTCATTTTTTTTTAAATTCATAATTAGATTTAAGCTGCATAGGTAGTTAAGACATTTGACCAAATATTTTTTTTGGTACATTTATTAACAAATATTATAATTATTTAAAAGATTAATTAAATAGTTTGACAGATTGACTAATCATTTTATTACATTGCTTTGGAAAAAATTTACTACTAAAAAGACTGCAATAGCGATCGACAGCGGTAAAAACAGCAATTTTCACATTAGTTGATATTGTTCTATTTATGCATATTTGCATCACTTAAATGGTCTTTTATGAGTACTTCATTTTATTCTAATAATTTTGCCATCTTATTAATGTGACTGAACTGTGTCAAAGACAATAGGCGAATTTTCTTTGTTTACGCCAGAGATGACTTATAAGGGAGCAGCCTTCACGATTAGACACAATATTTAATTTTTTTGGACTTAATATTATTATTGGAAGCTTATGTAATACTATAATTGAAATGCATTTGCCGTACCCTCCTTGCAGACTTCCCTAAGATCTATTGTAAGCGCTTTCTGTTCGACACAACTTATCCAAGGCCGTAACAAATCCCATTCACTCGTCTTACTCATTTTGATTTTTACGTTGCCAACTCAGCGAATAGCAAAATTGCGAAAATTCGATTTGTAATTTTTGGTTTGCTAGTAATTTTCTAAGCACAGACGATACAATACAAAATATCAACACATTTATCGCATCTCTTCAGGCAAAACAAGCAATAAATTGCCAATCGTCATGAAAACTCCAAAACTAAAATCTAAAAACCGAGCGAAGCGCAAAACAATTAGACATGCAATACTCGAAAGTACTCGTTTTGTCATGTTTGTAATTAAAACTAAATTCAATTTCCATTTACCGACTCGTAAAGTTGTTTGTAAAGATTTTATTGTGACTAGATGTCGTCGAGGTAAGCCAAAAGCCTCGATCATTAGCAATTAATACAACAAAATTTGAAACTGATTGAATAAAAAAAAAACAATCAAAAGTTTCATCCAAAAGTTCAACTAACATGTTTATTATATGGCACCAAATGTATGTTTGAAACGGGAATATTTTTGCAATTTCCAACCCATCGATATACCAGTTGCCTGTTGAGCTTCGTAAATTTGGTTACAAGACTCATAACTCATTTTCTGCTATACACACAAATACTTTAAGAAGGATCCAAATGTAATGCTTAAGTTGACATTCGTATGCGGTTCATAAATGCAAGCGAAACTCTTTATAACTGAGCGATAAAGACAGGGCATATATCAGCTGGAGCAAACTGCAGTTAATCTGTCAGTTGTCTGTCTCTTACCCTTCCCACAAACCTCGTCAAACCTGGACAATATAAAAACAACTGCCGCCAAAGGGGCGCAAAAGACAACAGACGTTCATATAAGAAAACGTCACATGAATTTCCATAAGAAAGCACGGAAAGTCAACTGAAAGTGGAAGTTGGTCCAAACGAGACAAAAGAGCGCAAACACAAAATGGTCAAATAGGCTGTCTGTTAACGCTTTAACAGACCATTATATGCAGCTTTGGAATGATATTAATGAATTACTAAATGGAATCGTGTGGGCTTAAACTGCAGTTTGTGTTTGAAACAAAAAAAAAAGGCAATTGGGCAGTCTCGGAACTGAGGTAACGAGAGAGTTGGAATCAGTGCTAAGTCAGATAAACCCTAACACGTTTTGACCGAAGACCAAAGAGTCTGGACTTTGTGTTGAAGTTGAAACTTGCTAAACTGGCTTTTTAAAGATTTGCTGCTGCTGCTTCTTTTACATGCGACTGTGGAAGTTGCCTTCAAGTGTTGCAAGTTTCTGTGAAGATCATGGTCCAAGCCAACAACTTGTTGTTACTCTCCTTGTGGTTGTCGTTGTTGTCGCCAAAACGCATGCCTCCTCGCTGTTGTTGTTGTTGCGAGCACTTTAATAATGATTGTTAAGGTTAATGCACTTGAGTTCGTTGTCGCTTCTTTGCGCACCAAAATCGGTTCAACCGCAAGTCGCAATCAACTGTGATCGCTCCAAGGATTTTTATTTAACGACCATGCTCCAATAAATGATCGTAAAGCATAATTAATGCTCTGCCTACGACAAATCATATCGTCAAAAATGTGGTAAGCCGTTTTCACTTTAACAAGCAGCAAATGCAAGTCTAAAATATTACGCATGCGCCACGTTGCACGATCGTTTTTTTTAATACATACATACATGACATGATGTTTATTTGTGGACTTTCACTTGTTCGGAGGCTGCCTAATTAAAAAGACATAAGTAATACTTTGCTGTCAGCAATTAAATAAAACGACAAAGTTGTTAAGATTGAAAATTTGCGAATTTTCTGTTGTTCGAAATTGTTAAGCATCTATTTCAAGCCAAGGAAAATTGTTAGCTTAAAATTTCTAACATGAAAAAGCTTGAGTGTCTTAAAAACACTAATTTAATAAATTCAAATATATTTCTACGCCTATTAAAAAACTATAAAACATTGAGAAAACTCTTGAATTCTCTGAATAAATAAACAATCTAATAAATTCAGATAAAAATAGGAATATAAAAATAAATTTGCAAACACATTTGTTTCGGCTCTTGAATTTTAAGTATTTGCTTGGAGGTCGTTTAAGTTCTTGCTAATTGTTAGTTATCGTTAATAGTTATTTTTTTTATGAAATAATAATACATGAATATTGAATAATACATGAAACATTTGGAAATTATATCCTGGCAACACACGTGAACATTTCTTATGTCCCACACAAAATGGTTCCGTTAATTCATTCATTTCAATTTTTTTTTTTCAACATCAAGAAGCACATACAAAAAGAATTATATTTGGAAAGGCCATTGCTTAAAAATGGGTCAGTGTTGTCAGCTTTTGTTGATTTGGGTCAATTGTGAGTTGCATACGAACGAATAAATCATAATAAACATAATTATTGTCATTCGTATGGCAACAAGAAACAATTCGGGAGGAAGTTGTTAATTAATGCTCATAAGAAGAAGTAGCCCAAAAAAAACAAGTTAAGAAACAGAGCTGGAAAATATTTGTGGGTTCTGTTGGTTGCTTGGGCTTTAATTAAAAACTTGTAGGTTGGTTTTTTGGATGGTTTTAAATGGCCACAGATCTTTTAAATGCACGTGTAATTTCGTTACATTCGAGTTGTTCCTGAGGTCAATAGACGATGAGACCATTTTACAGTTCAAGCAGAGCCGTCTGTCAGTACTTATGCTTGTTATATATGGGCTTTTAAACAGAAATGTCAACCAAAGCCAAAATCTAAAAATGATTTAAAAACACACATATTGCGCAACTTTTTTCCAGAAACAATATCAAGTAATTTATTTTAACAATTTACACATTATTAATTCACTTGTATGAATAAACTGACAGCATCTTTGACTAAGTTCACTATTTGTATATTTTATGGAGGTTATGTACTATAACGAATATTTGACGAAATATCTCTTTCAGCAACAACAAATTTGTCAAAATTAAAAGAAACCATTTTAATTAAGATAATTAAGCTTGTTAATGACTAAAGAATTTTTCATATATTTCATAAAAAGTCAATCCCACAAAAAAAACCTTTACACGAGGTAAAAGTCTATTGACGAAAGCAATTTCTAGCCCCAAAATTTCTGACATCCAATTTTGTGACGAACAAAATTCAGTTTAATCTAAAAAATTAATATAAAAATATAAATTAATAAAAAAAAAAAACAAAAATTGGCATTGTGCACTGTGAGCAAAAAGGGTAAGCTTCTTTGTACATAAAAATTACTTTTTGCGCAGTGCCGAATGCCAATTTTAGCTTTTTTTTTATTAATTTATATTTTTATACAAAATTTTTAGATTAAACTGAATTTTGTTCGTCAGGTACGCCTAAAAACCCTCAAACACACCTTTCCAATGATATATATAACATATCTGTAGCTTCTATGGTTTGTACTATCATTTTTTTTGTAATTACAACGTGTGTTCAAACTGTGTTCAGACAAGAGCAATTACAATGCACAATTTCAGCTTGAAAATGTGTGCAAACACATTATCCCAAAATGTTGTGTTGAAAAATTTAGGTGATTAGACGTTTGAGACAGCATTTGTGCAAAATTTTAGTCATTTTGCTCCATATATTTTGTATGTCTGACCTTACCTTAACGGTTGAATAAAAATTCTATTCTCTATTTTGCTATTTTTCGCATCTGATTTGTTCGCCTTTTTATACGTAAGAAAAGCCTTTGACTCAATTACATCCTCAACTGAAAATTATTTATTTTCGGAAAGTATTTTAGACATCACCTCCCATTCCCAAAATCAACCATTCGACACTGTTCCTACCCGATTTTTATTGATTATCCGCAATTTCCAACTTCCGATTGTTGACCTGTCTTGTCTTTGCACTGACAGTTTGTCTGTGCGTCTGTCTTTTTCATCTGGCCGCATAACTTACACACGTCACACCTCCCAATCTCTTAACCGTGCTAAACAGAGCGCACTGCCGACATTTTAAGGGCAGCCAGGGTTGTCGTGGCTATTAATACTCTTCAATTGTAAGCTATTCGCGTATTCAGTTTTAATTTTTCATTTTCTTTAGTTTTTCTGTGGCCCGCAACAAATTTGTACGTTTTCTGTCCATTTGCAACAGTTTACGTTGACAGTTGTCGGAGATTGTCGTATCTTAAAGATAGCTAATCAAACAGACTTGCTATTTAGATTCAAACTGATTTCCCTATGGTAAATAAAAAAGTATGTGATTTCCGCTATTTCAATCTCATTATCGATTACCGTTTTACCATTTATTTCAATTGGCTTAAAAAGGAGACAATATAATTGATACTTTTCATTTATTTAACAGCTCCGCCCATTTTCCATGCACCTATATAGTTGATATATCGCTGCGCTGCATGAGATATAAGCAATTATAAATTTGTGCTGTCCAATAGTCAATCAGCCAGCTTACATCATAACCACACAGACTCCAATATCATGTGAATTAATTACAGCTTGCAGTTGCATCAGTTAAGCAGTCAATTAACAAACCAACTTCACTTTATTTCCAGTTTGAAAACAATATAGAGAAAACTTAGAACTCTTTTTGAAAATTTCACCCAATTTCCTATCAACTGACTATTAAATGTTTGGTGTCATAAAAACAGAAAATCAGCTTAATAGACTTTGTACTTGAGAAACTATGGAGGGTATATTAAGATTGTCAAGAAAAATGCTGTGTGACATCAGTAGATTCAGACATATCCTCCTGTACGTCCGTCGAATCGTCAGTATTAACGTTGACATTATTTGATTTTTACTATAATTTGCCATTTTACACTAGAAGTACTATATAGGGTCTCTCCAGCTCGCTGTAACTTTTTTTTCTAGTTATATATAATGGAGTGTAGAAGGCCTGATGCCACAGATAACAAGGAAGATAGTTAATATTGTGTGTTGCATGTGAAGTATGATTTTTTAATTATTTACCATATATTTTAAAGTGTATTAAATTAGCAGTGTTTCAAAAATGTATTTTTCTTCATCCTTTTTTGTTTTGCTACTGACCATTGACCAGCAATTCGACATCGACTTTATATTGGACAGTCACTTCTTAATCATAGAGAAGCAGCAACAACCTCAGCCAAATCTAAGTCACTTCACTTCACTTCACCTGAAAAATTTTAGACCCAGTACGCAAAGGGTGCAAGGGACTAAAAAGTTTGTGGCAATGTTTGTTACAGGCAGAAGAAAGAATCTTTGACCCTACAAAGTATCATACTTTTTTATAAGGAGAATCAATAAGGCATATAATACTTTCGTTTTTAAAGAATAAAACGCAAAGTAGCGGATATTTGGTCTTTAACAGTCGAGCACACTTGTCTTTAGCGTTATTGTTTTTTATTGCTGCTGTTGTTGTATTTTCTTTCAATTGGCAATCACTGCAAGCTTCTGTCGCGTCTCGAATACTTACTTCTTCTTCTCCTCATCCTAACATAATTCTGCTTCATTTGGCTCGCTGTCAATTTTGTTGTCTATTGGCTCTGACCTACGATAAATTTTGCTCAGTGCTTGATTATAGACTCTCGAGAGTCTCGCATCTCATCGAGCCATGCATATTTTCCGTTTCAAGTCTCGAGGCATTGGGCTACGAAAGGTCTGTCTACCTACCTACGATCTTTTTGTAGGTCATTTGGGGCTGTTGATTTCAACGGTAATTTATGAGATCAAAAAAAAAAAAACAATTTAAATTGCAAATGTCAGTTGCATGCGAAACGTTGGACTTTTTAACTATTTAAACGAATAGCTCAAACGAGAAAACCCATTTCCCGAAGATAAAGTTGAACCTTCCCAAATATTTTTAGAAAGAAAGTTATAAGAGCCATTTGATAATTCTGCTCTTAGATATATAATTTATCAATCCATTTATTTGTAATATTCGTATAGAATATTCATAAAGCCATATATTTTTTTTTTTTATCCCTAAACTTATTTGGGTTTACGATCATGATAAATACTCCCTCCAATTTATTCACCTTTAATCAACTCAGTAAATTAGGTAATTTCCCAGAATTTCAGAGCTTACTACTTGAACATTCTCATTATAATTCTTGGAAACAATAAAAAAATACACTAAATGCAACCACATGTCGATTTTGGCCAGCTTAACAGCAATTGATTAACAAAGATTTCGTTCAAAAACTTTTCCCTTTTTCGATTTTGTTGTTGCTGCTCGGCTGCTACGTGTTGGTAAGTGATACATAAGTAAATAAATAGCATATAACAAGAATAAGAAGAGAGGGGCAATGTGGACGAAGAACAGATTGTGGCGCAAGATCATCGAATGCCAGACGTGGTCCGAGACCGACCCAGTGACCAAGTTATGTTAGACAGGTCGATAGAGGTGGGTAATAGCGATGGACGACTAAAGAGAAAGGAACTTGCATTCGGCGGCAATTGCCCCCGAAAGAATTTATTATATTTTTGTAGTTTGTGTGAGCTCAATATACAATATACAGAAAGATCATTCAGAGGAGTAGACAGATAGCAACTAGAAAGGCAAATGGGAACAGCTGCTGTTGTTTCTGCTACTGCGGTTGTTTCTGTTGCTATAGGCAAGTGTGAGTGGCGCCCCCTGTCGGCAGAATTGTCATTGCAATTGAAAATGAAAAGCGCATGCGCGAACGAGTTTTACAAACGTGAGTTTTATTTGTTCATATTGTGTACTCTCCCCCCGCCGTGAGTGAAATCGATATCGAGAGTATCGGCTGCCTTTAGAGCATTACTCTAGAGTGCAGAGGCTGCAAAGGGGGTAAGCCATACCAAATCGCTCTTATAATTTGCTTTGTTTTGTCAGTGAAATTGCAAAGCTGCTGTCGAACATCTTCACTTTGCTCATATCTTGCGTCTAATTAACGCTTCGACTTTGGCTGCTTTCCAATTGTTGTCCCTCTCCCCATTCCCTCGTCTCCTCCTCCTCTTCCTCATCATCATCATCATCATCATTATCCCGCGCCAACTACCCCGACGCACTCCTGGCACTCCTCCCTGAAAATGAAATCAAACGAAATCTTTCACGCGCCAATTCCTCGCATAGTTTACGCTGTTTAATCAGCACGTAAATGTTCGGTTTTTATTTTTAGCCAAAATGAAACAATTATACTGAAAAGGCTGCAATATGGCATTTACACACACTCCCACTCGCACTTAGGGACTGTACATTGAAAAACTTGCGCAATTTATAGTGAGCCATTCTAATTGCCACGTGCCTCGATATTAAGAGCATAACAAATAAATATATAGCTTAAAACATAATTCGAATTATTATCACATACTGCATATAAACGAAATCAGTCAAGAGCATAAGAATCTTAAAAATATATTTCACTGCTTTCATTAAGCATTATATGAATAAAATTCTAGTTTTGTCGGAAAAGGATGATATGGAAAAGGCAATAGTGTCTTTTAAAAAATTACACCGAATGCAAAAGACCTCCTCTTCGGAAAAATATATAGAACTAGAGTCATGACCATTGACAACCGCTACTAACACAATTAATACTACACGATATAATACTCATTCACAAGGTCTTGTGATTTAAGACTCGTTACGTTCCGTTTCATAACACTCAGATTTACCTCAAAGAGTCTCACTTGTTTTCTAATTACCTTATTAAAATGTCTCAAATATATGTGTTTTTTAATGCATTTTGATGTCGTTAATTAGTGCCAGAAGGCGCAACAAAATTAAGTATACTTTTGATGACAGTGCAAAAGAAAAAAAAAATTGATGACTTTGTACAGGAGGTTCCAGAGACTACAAGAATTTCATTGCATCATAAAGAACGCCAAAACAGTCAAAGCTAATTAACATTCTCTAGTATTACGAGGGAGAGATTCTCATCTATTCTCTGGTCCATGTTCTATGAAATATGTGGAAGGCGGTCAGCCACAGCTGGAGTTGGGACAGCATATACAGCGGTTAAGTGGCTCCACTCTCCACTCGTCACACTCTAACGGCTCTCTGACAACTGCCGCAACATCACCAACCACCGACACTCCCAGAACCGACCCGAAAATTCTAATAGGGGGACGGCCTTACTTTGCATCTATGCAAGTTGTTGTTGATGTTGTTGCTCTGGTTGTCGACCCTTTGACAACTTTTCGCTATTATTATTTTTGTTGTTCGTGCTTCATTCGTTTTGTATTGTTTTGTTTTTCTATCGGAAGTTGTTTTGTTAATTTATGACTTTTTCAAAAGAAATTATGTTTACCCTGCTACAGGAAATGCAATTAGAATTTTTCTTCTGCGACTTTTTTTATTTGTGTGAGTTCTGCACTTCGACTTTTTGTTTCGTGTTAGTGCTTTGGAGTGTTGTAAATTGTCGGACGTTTTGCTGCTGCAGTGTGGCATTTTTTGTGACCCACATGTTTTTATGCTCGAAGATCTTTTCAGTGTCTTTAAACATTTTTATGACACATTTGACAAATTAGTTGAAAATTTACTACTTGACGTTCTGACAAATGAAGAGTGGCAACCAATTGACAACCCAACTTGGGAAAATGTTCTGCAGAGTTTGAAGAGCGCTGAATGAAGTAATGACAGCGTTTCTATGACTAGAAATTGTCAATATATGTTAGACAAATTTTTTTTTAATTAAAGTTATTTTATTAGGCCATGTATGTTAAGTGAGTTTAAGGAAGTACAAAAGCTGAAATTGCACATTGAACTCAAATTAAACACGGTAATGAATGATTTATTTTACTATTTGAATTCAAGTTTAAAGTTTGGGTTGATTCCATTTTTGTCGATTTTTGGCTCGTTGCGTGGCTTTTATCAATCATATGCTAAATCGATCATATGTTGATGGTAACGGACGGCATTTACTCTTTCGCCGAATTTCAGAAGCTCGAGGTACACCACTCTCTTCTCATTTACCCAAACATAGCATTTTCGTGATCTTTTTTATAAACATTAAATTCGACAGTTTTAAAAAGTTGAAAGCAGCGTTCACAACTCTTGACAGTTGAAAAAAGATTGCCGTTAGTCTACGTAAGAATGCGATAACTTTCCGATTCTTTTTTCTTTTTGTTATAAAAATTAAATCATAATTCCTAGCAAAAGCTCTTAATTTGGCTGAAAGCTCGACATGGTTAGCTCGAAAAAAAACTGTCTTACTAGCTTGTAAGCAATTTAACTTATATGTCGTTTTAAAGTGGACAGTCTAACCAACATCTGCTGAAAGCAAATCGACATTTTAAACTTGCAAACCTATTATATGAAGATAGACAAATATAAATCACAATTTAAGGTAACCACAATGAAGTTTCGAGAACAAGCTGACAGTGGGAAACATTATTAAAAACAAATCATTGACAAGGAAAAAGACTGACACTAGTGACAAGAAGTAATCACTGATCTAATAAAGACTAATGTATAGTTGTTACAATTATACTCTACTCATAATAGCTCAAGTTGGCGTTAAAATTAGCTTGAATCACTTTTACGTCAAAATCTTTTTTTTATGATGAACATCGGAATGTTTTTTGCAAATACTCATGCGATTAGTTAGCTAAAATTTATATCAGCCAATGCCTCATTGAGAGTCAAAGAAACTGAAAAACCAACAAACAAAACTCGTCATTCTATTGACGATGGTTCAACGCATTTGTGCAATCTCAGCTCATTTCAGCGCATGTGGCGTTACCTTTGATTATGCCTTGAATATTAATAATAATTTGTGATTTCCTGTTCAATATGCAAACATTACTCAGAAAAGTGACGGACATTTGATCGATATATTTATTTACGCGTTATGTTGATATTTATCCAAATTATTCATTTCTGATAAACTTTACTACATATTTATGGGATTTTAACAAACCTTGACCACCTTGTCAGACCTTCGGTCGCAATTGTAGCGTCATCTGTGGCTATTAGCTAACACTTGCGATTACGTGTATTCTCTGCAGTTTATTTATATTTAGCAAGATCCCTCCCACGATCCCCGCACCTCACTCCCCCGTAGTCAACTTATGTATATGAAGTGTCGTGTGCGGCGATTCTATATAGAATTACGTGGGGCACATTCACAGACGCTGCGCCGTTTGGCTTGCATTTCGTAATATTCAGACAATGAAGGCGATAAAGACGTTGTCTATTCTAAAATGCTGAAAGATAAATGGTGATGAAGGGGTTTTTGGTGAGAGAAAATGCAATCTGTCCGCTGCCAGCCTTTTGTTTAGTGTGTCAGTCTAAGATTGCATACATAGACATACGTCCATTGTTTTGCTGCATTTTAATTGTGCATTTAAATTGTGAGCATTCGCAATCTCAAGATATGCGTACTCGAATTTGTATTTGTATTCGTATCTGTTTTTTGTACTCGCACTCGCACTCGTATTTGTATTCATAGTATCTATGCCAAATGGTCGAGCAGTCGCACAAATGTCGAACTGTTTAAGTAAATGCTCACGCTGTCTACAGTTTATAGACTTTTTACTTAAATAATCTCTTTTGAAGACTGTGGTGTTCAGTCTCCAATAAGTTGGCTTCCGATTTTATTTCTTTCGTAAGATGCAAGTATTCATCCCAGATTAAAAAAAAAATTGTTTTGACAAAGCGTAAAGTTAAATCTACTCATAATTTAAAATAACTTTATGAAGATTTTAGTATCAATGACTTTTTTTTACTCTTTTCTTATGGCTTAAACAAAACATGTTTTGATGCAAAGAGTTTCTTCAAACAATTGTAATGGTGACTGCAAAAAGAACTTTTCAAAAATTTCTTTGTTTATATTTTTTGATTAGGAGGAGGAAAATAGTCATTTTAAGCAATTTTCAAAAAATCATAAATAAAATATGAGCAAAGATTTTGGAAAAATTAGTTTTGCAGTCACTATAAGAATTGTTTAAAGAAACTTTTTGCATTAAAATATTTTTTGTTTAAGCCCGAGAAAAAAAGTTTTAAAATTTGTCACGATTCTACGTCGACATAAATTCAAAATCTTCAATGGGTACTTAATGGGTTATGGAAAATTTTGTATTATTCAAACAGGATTTAAATGGCCTTTTCATTGATGTTGAAATCTTCATAAAGTTAGTTAAAATTATGAGTAGATTTAAATTTACATTTTGTCAAAATAAATATGACGACCACTGAAAAACAAATTTAAAACTTGAATACATAGTAGATATGTACTTCAGGGTATTTCTACCTTTAAATAACATGTTCTCTAAAAAACCCTTTCGGTTTATGTTGCTGACGAGCTTCTTATGTTAGAGTATTCGAATGCTACGCTCGCTCAGTCATTTATTCTCTTATGTGATATCTTTCTGTTAATTGTTGCTACGTGTATTTGAAGAAGAAAAAACTTTTTTAACTTGAATGTAATTGTTGCTTATTTGCCTTTCTGTCTATCTGTTTGTCCGTCTATCTGGCCGGTGTGCATGGCCATTGTAAGAGTATAATGTCAATTACTTGTGATTTACGACAGTTTAATGATAGACGCCGGCTGACTTTGTCTTGGACTTATAGAAGCAGTGCTAACAATTTACATGATGAGAGTTTAGCATGTGATGAATGCGATACGTTCTTAGTGCCCAGTGTTGCATGTAATTGGCTAATAAAACTTTTTCAAGTCTTTAATTTTTTTGCATCCGAGCTAATGTACAATATATCCATATGCATTCGATGGACCCTAGCAAAAGGGCGGTCCCAACTTGGGTCATAAAATGTCAACATCTTTTCAGATGCGAGATGTGACGCAATGCATTCAAGAAAAAACACTTAACTCCAAGTTTTAAAATTCTTTGCCATTTGCTTATTCAGACGACAAGCTGCACAGGTGTGCTGCCTTCTTTCCAATCACGCAAAAAACAATTAACCATATGTGGAAAACATTTATTTTATTTCTCTTTTATTCTTTTAGACTTTTTTCTAAACATTTGGCAAACGACTTTTTATTTGGGGGAATGCCAAATGTTGTTTTGAGTCAGCGATTGAAGGTGACGATGGGTTGATAAAAAAACTTGAATTAGTGTATCAACACTAAGATGCATATATGATTTGGAAATATTTTAAAATGTAAATGTTTTTAAAAATTCGTTAAGTATCACATAATATATTTAAAAAAAAAAATGTAAAAAAACCCACACAAACGCATGCAAAATAGTTAAAATTAAATTAATTAAAGATCAAAGCTTTCTATTAACTTTCCCTAATGTTTTTTAAATACTTATCTCTAAAACACATCACCAGTAAGATACTCGTATATAGCCCCAAAATTTCTGATGTCCAATTTTGTGACGAACAAAATTTAGTTTAATCTAAAAATTTTAAATAAAAATATAAATTATTAAAAAAAAAAAGCGAAAATTGGCATTGTGCACTGTGAGCAAAAAGGGTGAGCTTCTTTGTACATAAAAATTACTTTTTGCGCAGTGCCGAATGCCTATTTTCGTTTTTTTTTTTTATTAATTTATTTATCTTTTGAACCAGTTAACGGATTTGGGTCATCGAGGTATCAATCGACGCGTATTTTTGATTAAAATTTTTAAAAAATAAATAATTTTACCAAAAAGCCTCAACGGCTCCACAAGCTGCGATCATACAAATTTTTTCCCTCCCACTTACACCCCCGTATCTCATGACCCAGGTTGGTTTGAAAAAGTTTGAGTATGCCATTTTGTAAGTTAAGACTAAACCTTTCGATCGGCATATAATTCGATCTGATCGGACAATCATAGCAAATTTTCCAACTTAGATGTATATATTGTTAGTCGCCTTTCGCACCCTTCGTGCTGCTTTCGTCACTAACGCGAACTGCCGTCCGCAGTGATAGTCGCCTTTCGCACCCTTCGTGTTGCTTTCGTCACTAACGCGAACTGCCGACCGCAGTGATAGTCGCCTTTCGCACACTTCGTGCTGCTTTCGTCACTAACGCGAACTGCCGTCCGCAGTGATATGAGTTCAGAAGGAAATATTAAAGTAATGATAACAAATTAATTACATTCTTAGTCCAGTTGAAATTTAATTTCTATGCATTTTACGATAAAATTGATTTCAAATAGTTGTCAGACCGCTAAACTAGACATTGAATAAATGGATATTAATGTCTAAAAAATATTAAATTTTAAATTGATTGAACAAAAACTCAATACCGAAAGATACACTTTTATAAAACTCTGTTAAGCTGCTTTTGGCAGTTCTTTCGTTTTAGAGGCATATTCTATAATTTTTACCCATTGTTCACCTATTTAATTTGAGTCACCGCAGTAATAATTCAACAGGTTCTGCTTTTAAATTTGTGTCTGTTGTTTTGGCTGTGAACAGCAACTGGAACCTAACAATCTAAACCGACCTCCAACCGACTACCGAAAGGGAAACGAACTTGTTGAAATTCTTGACAAGCGACGTACATAAATTGGGTAAAATTATAAAAGAACACAATAAGATCGAAGGAAAGAAATGGAATAATATAAAAACAGAAACATGTCAGTTAAGAGTGCCATTTTGGCAATGTTTTTCGTGTTTTTCCGAATATACGAGAAATATTCCGCACTCTGCGGTATCCGGGAGTTTTCTAGACCTTTATCGAGTCGACATCCACAATAAGGCGGCGTAAAATGGAAAATTCCCTAAGCTAATAAGCCATGCTCATTACTTTTAAGATTCTGGAATCATTGTGGGTGACCGATATAGCTGCGTATTGTGGCTAATGCATAAAAGTTTTAATTAGGGAAACAAAATAATACATGCTTATGCATGAATATAAAAAGTTTTTTCTCTGTTTTGCTGCTGCTGGAATATCAAACAATGATACAGCAGCATCAGCAGCTTCGTTAAAGGCGATGGAGCACTTAAGCCAAACAAAGCCTGTCTCAATGACAGCTGCAGAGACGGCAGCAGCCATAGAAAAGTATCTTTCGCGCCAAACTGTGTATCTGGGAAATTGCAAACTGGCGAATGGCAAACAATAACTTGACACATATTGGAGTATCCGGAGTATTTATCATGCAGGAAGCACTCGTCGTCAAGAGCAGTACACTTTTAGCATGCCAAAGCAGGCTGGTTCTATAACGCTTCTATAAGTTGAATGAACCAACATTCTCAAACTCCGTTTGGGGCTGATAAGGGAGTTGCCACTGCCGGCAACTGGGGCAGCAACTGAATATCGACTCACAAGTCTGAATACGAGTATTCATTCGACAATATTTAAAGTCAATAGTCCACAACGCCACACAGATAAACTGTTGGTCTGACTGTCTGTCTTTTTAGTTATGCATTATGCAGTGACTTCGAATTGAAATGTTTATCTTTTGTCGGTATTTATGAAAGAATTTATGATTGTTGTGGGTGCAAATTGCAGCTTGCAAGCTTTCAACATTGTCGCTGCTATCAGTTGTGACACTCAGACAGTGGAATCAGTGGGTCAGTGGAGCAGCCAACTGAGTGAAGGATAAGCTAAAAGTTATTCTAAAGATAATCATGATTTTAACTTCAACCCAGACAATGTTTTAATGATTTTGTGTTTAAATTCCAGCGTAATGAAACGATCGTATCTATAAATGAAATATACTCTTAAATTATTTAAGGCTCATGAGTCAAGTCAATGATCTTTGAACCCCTTGACATAACATATGACCGCAACTCAAGCTATTATATAAGAATCTGCATTCGATACGCCTCCAATCAGCTTTAATTAATTAATAAATTTTTTTTTTTGATTTTTTTTCTTGTGTTGGTTTTTTTACATTTTCTGGTCTCAAAATAAATTACTGACAGTTAAACTCACCTTTAAACAAAAATGCTTCCTGTGCAATTGCCACGATGTCTAAAAAAGAGAAACAAGAAAAATATAAACAAGTGTTGACTACTACAAATGCCAGACAGAGCAATATTACAACAAAGATATATTAGTAAACTGTATACATATACACGTATAAATATAAAATGTGCGCATAAAGTTAGTTGTTAGTTGTTAAGTTATAACAAGAATCAGAAAACTACAAGGCTCGTAAAATTAATCAGCGTCGCAAATAAAAGACAACTATAACTAAAAACCAGAAACCATTACAACTCATTACAAACGTCGCGACGTATGAGAAGTATGAAGTATAATAACCCTGGCTACCTACCAATAAAAGTCTCTATTCTAACCGAACAACACACTCTTAGGATGGTAGAAAAACTTGTCAACTGTAACGCAGACAATCAACAGAAATGCATAAATTAATAAAGCTAGAGAAATGATAATATGAAATGTTATCGACTGTGACTACCAACAACAATGACAATGACGATGACAATGACACTGATGACGAGAGCCATGTAATGAGTAAAACGAAACATGACATGAAAGTCAGAGTTAGTTAGGGGGGTGTGTGCCAATGTACACGTACATACCTTAATGGTCTGAGTAAAAGGAGAACTCGAATGTCTGCTGCACGCAGCTAATTTTACGCTTAGTTGCGCAGTATCTTTTATAATTGATTGTCCAGAGAATACTTGCAGTACAGCAGGTAATGACCAGAGACTGAAAACTCGATGATAGGACTCTGCACTAAAGCGGAAATACGCAATGCGGTCGCAACAAAGTTTTGTCAACTTTGAATCTTATCAAGGAAAAGAAAATAAAACAATAAGTACTTAAAAGATTGTCAGTTCTTGTAAATTTGTCGTCAAAGCTAGCTTTAATGACTGCGTAATTGATCAAGTTGCACGCTCTAATATTTATAATCAATTTGATTTATTCTTTATTAAAGCTCCAAGCAACTTTTATTAAGTATTCCGAGATCACTTGACTTATACTTCATCTCTTCATCTTACAGTACACACTCGAATATTCTAGATTTAAGTAATAACTATTTAAATTGCTTAGTTAGCGATCACATCAATAGTATCGACTCAAGACATGATGATGATGAGAATTTATGAATAGATGCAAGGTTTGTTAGTACGCCATGGCAGTTAATTACAATTTACAAATAAACATTCTATCTGTCCTTAATAAATGTGTTGTCCTTGCAACGGTTCGTTGACTCCTCAAGTTACCCTCCCTATGGTATTGAAGAGCTCTTCATGCTTTCTCCCGTGTGTCTGTGAGAGCAGATGACACGCACTTTGCGTGTTTATTTAATAAATAAACATTTGCATAAGAAATAAAAAGGAAACACAAATAAATAATCCAAAGCGATTTTTGTTGTTATTTTGATAAGTCGAATCAAACAAGCAAACAAAATTTATGCAGCCCCTAAAGAAAAGGATTCTTTGCAAATAAATGTGAGATATAATGCTAATAATATAATGTAGTGCTTTAATGGATGTACGAGATGATTTAAGCTAAGTCCTTGGCCTTGTCTGTCATTTACTGATACCGAAAGACACACCCCATTCCACTTAAGAGACGTGTCTTCTGCTGTTCTGATGAGCTCAACTTAAGGCTTACCTTGACCCAACCCAACCAAACACAATCAAACCCAAGCTTACCTAATAGAACCCAGCCCAGCTCAAGCTGAGCTAAGCTTAGCTCATATTCAGGCAACTTCTTTGCATCCATAACTCAGTTCGAGCACTTATAATAACCCATGAGGCATTTTCAATGAGTTCCAAGTTTGATGTTTCGACTCCCCTCTGGACTCCTGCCAAAGTGTAACTAATACGCAAGCCTGAACTGGCGTAATAGGTAATGGGAGTACACAGCACAGATAGCTTGGTCTTTGATTAATGGATGCCGCTACTGTTTGATACACTAGGTAGACAGGGCACAGTGGAGAACCAGTTTGATTTTAGACGCTGGCGGCATCATGATTCTATTTGTGTTTAAAGACCGAACCTGAACACGAAGAAGACGCTATATTCGTATTCTTTATGTATAGAACCAGAAATTAAGAATGGAACCTCAAACAAACCCAATTCATGGCCTGCTCGAAGCGGAACGTTGCGGAGCGGACACTCGGATAATCGACTTTAAGTGGTCGTCATCGGACTTTAAATGGTTGCCAGCTTTAGTTGAGTCGGTTCAGTTCCTATGTTAAGCATATCATTTGTCTTATGGTTTAATAGTTAAGTTAGATCGCAGCAGAGGTCTTATTCTTCATATCCAAATGTCTAGATGAGATGAGGTCAATTAGCGACAGTCATTTTTCATCTCTTGTCAAGTATCTATGAGGCATATGTCTATGATTAGCTCGACTCAAGGCCATAGTAAGAAAAATTATCCCAGCTGTTGTTGCACAAATATCACAACTATTGTTGCGAAATGCTGCTGTGCATGTTTCTTTTGTTATTATAATTAAGCAAAATATTCAAATAAATTATCAACTAGAACAAATTACTAAACGCGAAAAGGGAAAACAGGGGTATCACTTGTCAGATACAGTAAACAGTAAGCAGCCCCCGCGATTTGTCAGCTTTTGTAGTCGCATTGTTGCACAAAAGTTTTACATGATAATACATTTGTGGACGCTGTTGTAGATGAGGGGGCGAACCGACTACTGGTATGTGTGTCATGTGAGCTTAGGGTGTTTGCTACTGTCTATGTGTGGGTGTGGGTTGTAAGCAAGTTGAGTTAAGTAAGCCGAGCAAGAAGATGTTGCTATTGTGCATCGGCTCTTTATAGTGTGGTGAAACACACAAAAGATAACAAGTTAAAAATGGAGAGAATTGTTGAGATGATTTAAGCTTTATAGGGATATACTACTCATCATGGGTATCATTTTAAATTCCAAAATTTTCAGAATATACAAACATAATTGCGTAAGGTACGTATAGTGTTTAGATCAGGTACAGTTGCTGATACATGTTATTAATCAATTTAAATGTGCGGTGTAAATTGGAGGGGGAAAACTTAAATGATTGTATATAACATATTGTATTTTGTATATCAATAGTATGTTATTTTATTTGGAAGTTTAGATGAAGCTAAGCATTGGCTAAACGAAGTTGCGCATTGTTTTCTTGTTGATATGCTGGACATCTGATAAAGCGAAGGGATTGTCTTAATTGATTATTTTGTTTTGCTGTGAGTAATTTGAGGAAAAGGTTTGGTAGAGAAAGGCTATGATATAATTAAAGAAAATATGTTTATCTGTAACTCAAGCTTGTGATTATCGCAATAAGTAATAAGTATTCATGTACATGAAGCATTGGGATAAATAATTTTAATAAGTAGAAAAAAAATATATAAATTACGGCTATTGATGCTGATCAAGAATATATATATATATTATAGCGTCGGAGATGCCTCGTTCTCCCTGTTACATACATTCCAACGAACACAATATACCCTTTTACTCATTTTTTAAGTAACGGGTATAAAAATCATGCGCATTTAATTTCCGCACATCTTTTCTAGTTTCAAAATAACTACTGATAATGCAATATTCTGCTGATTGAATTAACTCAACGTATGTTGTGTCGACAATTCATTTGCATTTCGAGATGCAATTTCATTCTTGATTACATTTTGTAAATGCAAATTCAAAAAGCCAATGCAGCGCTTTGGTGGTGCTTCTCAATTGTTGTTAGATGTTGCTGTAAGGCAAGTGCCTAGTATGCAAAGTACGGCATGTTCATATAATGTGGCCACGACAAGTTCTACTGTCGTTTTGTGTGATTATTCAGGCGAGTGTAAACTGTAACGAACAAAGAAATGAGTAATGTATTGCACTTGTTTAAATGAGTGTGTGTTGGCTGTGCACGTGGGTTTGTATTGCTGTACTTGAAGTTGAGTGTGTAGTTACAATCTGTGAATAATCTTGGTCAAAGTATTGACCACAGGAATTTACGGAAGTAGTTGCTTAACCAATTTATCTGATAAGGGGTTCGGTCTATTATTAGATTACTTTATCGATGATTTTGACAGTATTTCAAACAAATGTATTCAAATGGCGTGTTATAAAAATTATATAAAAATTTGAATCAGTCTGTTGTATGCATTTAATTAATTTTTTGTTGCTGAAAGAGATATTTCGTCAACTATTCTTTATAATACATAACCTCAATTTTCTTAAGAAAACGGGCAAAAATATAGAAAAAATTAATTAAAAGATGCTGTCGGTATATTCATCCAAGTGAATTAATTCATATGTAAATTGTTTAAATAAATAACTTGAGAATATTTCTGGATGAAAATTTCGGAAGATGTGAGTTTTAAATGATTTTTTAGATTGCTGCTCTGGTTGACATTTTTTGTGTAACGGGTATCCCAAGGTCAGGGAATCACCTATAGCGTTTATATTTGTTTTATCTGTTGTATTTTTGGACATTCAAGGCAAGCATAAAAAGTATCTTCTGTGATTGCCGGTTTTGTGTTTTAAGCACATTTCATGTTTACATATCGCTCGATCTCAATATTTCTCTATCTCTCTCCCTGACTGGGGTGTGATTTATTTGTCAACAATGTTAAATGTCTTCCTACTTTGCTCATACAAGGTTGACTTTCACGCGACTCTCGAATCTGAATTGCTTTGTTAAAGTTTTAAGTTTTCTACACGTAATATAGGTAATTTGAAATCGATTTCGATTTGCAATATGTGTGGATATGTGAAATGGTGTGCCACAAGGTTGGTACACACATTTCAGGGTTTGTTAAGCAAATCTTATCGCACACGACTAGGTAACAAATTGCAATTTCAAATACGTAATTGTAAATCAAAAGCATATTGTTATTAATATTGTTAAGCTTTCCGTGTAATTCTTATTTTGTATTGCACTTGGGAATTATAAACCTACACTGAAAGAATAGACCAACTTCTAAAATCAAGAACATTCATCTTAAATATTTTGTTATTAAATAAGATTATTTTAGGACCAAATTACTAAAACTAAGATTATTAATCTAAAAAATCTTAAAATCTTAATATAAGAATAAAAATCTTAAATTGTTAGAAAAGTATAAATAGGTTCTATTTCGTATCAAACAAATGGTGGCACCGTGCCGCTCTGGTTGGATAGGCCGCTTCAGATGTGAAGCAGTAGGCGGCGATTCGAAACCACTCGAAACAAATTAAAATAACATTTATAAAATTACTAAAACAGAATAGAATGTAAATAAACCAAAATTAAAAAAAAAAAAATTGTAATTATAAAAAATAATTTTTATTTTTTTGATATTAGTTTTAAGAACATTTATTCTTAAAATAAGAACTTGGTCTTATTTAAAATGTTCTTAAAATCAAGATGTGTTTTCCTAATTTAAGAATTTTATGTTCTCGACGCATTTTTTAGACCAAAAATCTTAGTTCTGAGACCAAAATCTTGATTTTAGAACATTTTTTTATTAGTATAATACTTTTATTTGGAGATCTTACCAATTTAGACTAGGCTAATATATAATCCATTTTAATTTTTATAACTGGTATATCTCTTTATATACATTCAACAAAACTCACGCCGTTCTGTTACATTTATGCAACAATTATAATTAATTTTAAATGGATACTGCATTAATTTAAATCAAATTCAGTTGACGTCTCTGCATACCTATTAGCAGGCTAAGCGAAGCAATTTCAGGTTCTGTGCCATTTGCTCAAATGAATTCGAAATCTTAAATATGAGGTCAAGTATTATCGCGCAGTTGTTACGCCTGAAATGCTGGGTAATGTATTTTATACGAATTTTCATTAAAATCAAATTGAATCTGAAATTTGCTTTAAATATGCGAGACTTAATGTGCCAAATGTCATACGAATACATTTGTACACCATTTATATTGATATTACATTGATTAATATTTGTTGTGAGGGGAGAACAGATTTACAGATCTACTTTGTTTTTTATGCGATTGTAAGGTTATTTTAATAACAAGTCTAAATATAAAACATTGATAACATACCTTTAATGGTTTACCTCAAGTTTCGCACGATATGCCCACCTAATACATAAAGTTTTCTGTAATAAATAAGAAGAAGAACAAAGTTATACTTTTGAAATAGATGAAATTAACGCTATTTCACTCAATTAATCACTGAAATTTTTATTTACAAATGCTTACGTCCATCATCATTACATTCCATCTAAGCCCCTGGCAAAGCAGGTGACCCAAATTTACCTAGTCCCATTACACAGACGTATTTCAAAAGCTATTCTTATCGCCAGCTTACTAAACTAAGTACTATAAATATATAATTCATATTGCGTGTATCTAAATTAAATGATTGTGGAATAGAATTCCAATCTAGACAATTTAATTGTAGCGCCTTTCTTATCGCGTGTGTGTGAAACTTAATGTTTGACTGATAAGCGTCTGTTATGGTGTGTAATAGAGTGGAGACCCCAATTAGTAATTGGGGGCGTGTGAGTCATTTGTCAGTCTGTTGGGAGCGATGGAAGGCGGCAGATAATGCATGGAAAATGGAAATCAACTACAACAAGCCTGCAACAATAATTGATAGCGAGAAAAGTCAAACAATTTGATTGATAAGATATGTGGATTGAATATAGGGCAAGAATGTATTAAAATTTCTTTACCTTACACAAAAGCACGATTTTGAAATGAATTCTAAAAATATAGATACATATATAGTACTTCCGTTGAGTCGTAAATTAAAAAAAAGTGAAGAATCTAATGAATATCATAAAAAAATTAAAATAAAGAAGCAATTTCCTTTCATTATTTGATCTCCTTATGGTGTCCCAGCAAACCACCAAGTACGCACATTAAGTATGAAATATTTTATTTATAACTCCTGTATTCAAGCATTTTTTATACATTTTTTATTTATTTATTTTTTTTTATTAGATTAAGCGTTGGATCCATAAAATACAAAAATAGAAACATTACAACACAAGTATAGTAATTAATAATAGAACCAAACCTATTAAAAAGTGCACAAAGTGTTTCTGCATAAAACTGAAAACTTCGTAAAAAAAAAAAAAATAAAAATCAGCAATTGAAAGCGCCAAAAGTATTATAAGCTTGTATCTATCTATTGCTCAGCTGTTCGGTATTGATCAGCCATTATTGAATCTAGACGAATTTTAAATAGTGGTTTAAAATAGACAAACGACGACAAAGTAAATAAATATAAAAAGTCACTTCTTTGACATCGATCGTATTTAACTAGCTACATATTTTATGTTAACGAATGAGAAACAAGCGACAGTTCATTAAATTTTTTTATCAAATGCCAGACGTCTTAAATTTCGTCAACTTTTATTTCCTTTTGACAAACTAATGCAATTTTTTATTCCATGAAAGGTGCAGATTGCAGTTCGCAATGGATTGTTTGATTTATAATTGTATGATATAAATATATATATATATATATATATATATATATATATATATATAAATTGTATGATATTATAAACATAAATACATAAAAAAAAAACTGAATAAAACTTAAAACATGATAAGAAATACAAATACAAAGTTTCTAATACTATTTGAATAGATTTCAAATACACTTTATTTTTTTTATATTGTTTGTAAATATAAGAAATGATTGTTAGTGAATAGTTAGTATAGAAAGTCTTTGTTGCGGTAGGTTTGAATAAATAAATAAATAAGCAATATAATAAAGATATAAATAAGATATTCAGGAACCTCATACAATACAGAACTAACAAAAAATCAACTACACAACATCAACTATTAGCCTAAATTGCCAACGATACGTATAATTAACACTAAAGATTGCGCATACGCATCGTCGCATGTACAACTTTTGTGCCAGCAGCTAACAGGCTTGCATTCAAAGACACTCGTATCCTGCAAACCACGTTTTGAAAGCAGCTTGTGCGCAGCTGCTAATTTATCAGCAACAACAGCAACAACATAAATATGATTAACTGCAACGGCAGCAGCACCAAAAAGATACAAAATGAATGGTGCAATCTATGCTTGCTGCAACAAGCGCAGTTGCAGCCAAAGCATTGCATGATTTTTCGAGTCATAATGAAACTGAAAGCAGGCAACAACAGTTGGCGTAAATTAATGCTAAAAAAATACTGCAAGGCAACTTTTTGAATTGTCGACTTGAGAGAGAGAAAGGAATGGAGGGAGAGATAGATTTTACGAGCATTAACATTTTTGCTTTTATTTGTATCTATTTTTTTGTGCACACCCCAATAATTTGCACAGTAGTCGGCAAATCACCACGAATCTCTTACAGCCCAGCCCCTGTCCATTTCATGCTTGTAACACAGTCATTGTAAACTGGACAACAACGATCTGTTGACCTTGCTACTTTATAAAACCACTTGGGGACAGGTGAGTCTGTGCTTTGAACTGTTTTTCACTAAGGTATCCACATCTACTTAAGTAAAGCAGCTTAAGTTGATTTTTAATGCCCTATTATGAAAGCATAAAGCGAATATTAGTGAAACAAATTATGAACTCCAAATGCTCAGTGTATATATAGGTAAGTTCAAATTACTTTTACCCCGTTAAAAGCCTGCAATTCTCAAAAAGAATTCAAACTTAAAAGATTGAATTCAATTATTCTTGAGAACAAGGGCTTGATAGGAGAAGAATAAGTTAACTGGATATAAGATCTATCGAATCTTAATACAGTTTAAGAAATTGTATCTATATTTCCTTGTGCATCTGGTCAATTAAGTAATTTGTTTTTACATTTTAAGAAATTTATAAATTCAAATTACGGCAAAAGACTATATCAATAAATAAATATTCTTAGATATAAGTAGCTTGAATAGTTAAACGCTTTTAGTTTCTTAAGAAATACTTTTCTCTTAAAGTTCTACTCTGAGTAGCTCTTAGTCCAGTATATATTGAATTATTAACTTATTATTGTGTTATATGGAGATCTCTTTTGAATATATTTTTTGCTTACCTCCAATTAATGTGGACTTACTGTTTAAAAATATTTTACATTATATAAGTAAAACTACTGTGGAGTTTTTGGAGCATTAAATATGAATATATTTTAGTATATACCCAAATTATAGACAAGGAATAGGAAAATTGCAAATAAAACAGAAATATCTTTGGAAGTTTTTGCTATTAAGAAAATCAGAAATAATTGTAAATAAATGTGAAATATAATTGTACGCTTGAAATGATTTTGGTGTAATTTTTTAGTAGACTTTATTACTTTTGGTCGTTTTGCAAGAAATGTGATCGCGAGTACGCCTACTTTTTACATCATTTATTATGTGGGCAATCTAATAATGGCTGCGAATCCACTTTAAATTACTTTTTACTTAACTGCAAGTACGAGTTAAGCTGAGTGAAGTATTTAGGGGAGAGGGGATTAGGATATCTCATTGCATGTTGTGTGGCACGCTTCGCTGACTGACCCTGCGTTTATCGAATCGCTCAGCTTGAACTGATCGTACCTGGGAATGCATTGAGCATTGAGTGTGCGATTGAATTGAATTGAAGGTAGGCAAAAAAGCGATTTCATATTTCAGATTTTTTAGACCAGCTTACGGTTACAGCTACAGTTAGTCATACTTGTTGATACATATTTTTGACGTAGATACATTACTTTGGCATCTGTAGGCGATGTAGTCTGTTCGCTGGGCTTTTGAGTGTCAAGAACTTGTCTTGGCCATAATAGAGAAACTGGTAGATATATGCACCAAATGCACCAACAGCTTACAACTTCCAACTACCAATTGGTAACAATTTGGTTGTGGCTGTTGCTAAAGTTTAACCAGTTTCTTGGCAAGCCAAGTAGAGACTTTTATGGTAGCTTGCAGCCATCTGTAAAACTAAGAAATTTCTGTCAATGCGCAGGTTGAAGTCATGGTTATACCTAGGCCTTGGTTTACTATAGCAAAAGGGCGAGTCTACTTGGCAGATTATTAAAAAAAATCGTGTTAGTATTTTGTTATATGTGATTACAGTTTTAAATGCTCTTAAGAAATTGTAAAAATCTAAAAAATTTCTTCGCAACATTTCTTCGCAACATTTCAGGTTGAAAACTCTTTTTCGGTTAGTGTTAATTCTAAATATTTGACCTGCTTAATAAAGCACTGATAAGTCAATAAACCCTTTATATATAATTTGGCATAATCAAAACAGAAAAGCAAATAAGACAAAACAAGTTAAAAAGATTTATAAGGCTGATTCTGTTCTTTTATCCAAATATACAGAGGACGGACGCAGTGAAATTTCTGCAAAATAGCGTATACGAAAAGTGAATAACAAAAAAAGATACAATCTAGAATAGCTAGCGAAAAGCATAACAAAGAGGGGCAGCTCAGATACAAACACATACAAGTATATAAGTTAAGTAAGTACGAATAAGTACCTACGACAAAGCAAGACGAGTCGACAATGCGCCTATGAACCTCACAACCGGTTCTTAACTTTGGAGTACAAAATCAAATAGCAAAACTTGAGCTTGAGTATCCATAAGCCAAACAAGCGACATCAGCATCGACCGCTTCAAAGGGCAGTAGATGTAGATACTTGTGTTGAAAATCGAGTTTTAGAAGCTGTTGGCCAAAGGCAAAGACAAAACAGGTAGATGCACTCCAGCTTTGTGGCCGGGAGGAGAAAATGCTGTAGCCCAGACCAAAACAAAAAGTGTACACTTAAAAAAAATGTGTTAAATCACATCGAACGAAAGTTTTAGTAAGATATGATTTAAATTAAGTAATTAATTTTACTTTAATCAGAATGTTCGAAATAAAAGTTTTGCTTAAATGTCGCGATTCTTTATTAATAAAGGTAGTTGGCAAAGACTTTATTATTTTTATACCCGTTACTTAAAAAACTAGTCGGTCGGTGCTACAGTCGAGCATACTCGACTGTCGGAGACCCCGTACTTACTATTCAAAAGCAGCCACTTCTAAAAATTAAATAATATTTACGATAAACTTAAATTCTTATATATAAGCCTACATAAATGTAAATCTTTAACAGAGATAAAATTAAAACTACAAGTTCAACATGCAAAATGTTTTTATAAATAAACTAAACAACACTTAATTTATATAGTAACATAATTGAAGCTAAAAATTTAATTAAATAATATATTTGAATCAAAAAAAGTTAACAGATAAATTTATTAAAAACATAAATTTACATACTAAATTTATGAAAAACATAAATTTACATACTAAATTTATAAAACATTAAATTTACATAGAATTTTCACATGAAATTTATATAAATGTCAATATAAAATAATTTAAATAAAATTATTAAACATAAATTCAATATAATATGTCAATATAAAAATCAAAAATTTTGAAATTAAATAATAATTTGAAAAAAAATTAAAAAATAGCTAAAAAATCAGATAAAAAAAATTTGCCCCCGGCGGGAATCGAACCCGCAACAAAACTTCAAAAAATATTGAATGGCAGAGGCTTAACATATTGATCCACACTTGCACATATCCGTTCAGCCTCCCAATTTGCCATATTACTTATTTTTTTACAAAATCAAAAAAAATTATTTTAGCCTTTAATCATCTTGATTTACATTTATTTATTTTAAATGAAAAAGAAAAATAAAAATGAATAAAAGTTAAATGTCTTTCGCCCACGGCAGTACTCGAACCCACGAACATTTTCTGACTCCCCGCCTCTTAGCACACTACGCCAGAGATGCACATGACTGATCGAACGCCAATTTCTTATATAATAAGTTAACTCAACTTTCATGTTATAAAGTTATTCAAGATTTTTACTTGCGAACGCTCCCTTATTAAATCAAATCGTAAAATTTATTATTTGAATATCTTGACTATTTACGGTCCGATCAAAGTGAAATTTTCAGCAAAAATCTAGGATACTTTTCTCTTCGTCTATGCAAAATCTAAAGTCTCTAGCTTATAATTTGGATATGAAATTTTCTATGTAGATTTGTAGGCGGTTAAGGGGGCGTTGCCAAATTTTGTAACATACTTCATCTGCCTGCATTTAGAGCAACCTCCATACCAAGTTTGGTGTCTCTAGCTTTTAAATTGTTCTTATAATTTGGATATGAAATTTTCTATGTCGATTTTTGGGCGGTAAAGGGGGCGTGGCCGAATTCTAAAACAAACTTGATCTGCTTGCAGTATAGAGGAACCTACATACCAAGTTTGGTGTCTCTAGCTCTAATAGTCTCTGAGATCTAGGTGTTCATACAGACGTCAGGACGTCAGGACAGCAGGACGTCAGGACAGACGGACATTGCTATATCGACTCGGCTATTGATGCTGATCAAGAATATATATACTTTATAGGGTCTGCCACGCCTCCTTCTGCCTGTTACGCTAAAAAGTAGTTTGGTATATTGTGTTCGTTGAAATGTATGTAACAGGGAGAAGAAGGCATCCCGACCCTATAAAGTGTATATATTCTTGATCACGTCAACAGGCGAGTCGATATAGCCATGTCCGTCCGTCCGTGGATTAAGTATGATACTAGATAATAATAATAGATAATGCTAATTACTAAAAGTAGCATTATATTTTAAAACTGGTCAGAGTGGTGTTTTTGTTTTGAAACGGGCGTGGCAACAATTTAAAACAAACTTAACTTGCGTGGGGCTTATGGAAGTTAGTGTGTTGGTATCAAAGTTTGGTTGCTCTAGCTCTTATAGAGTCCGAGATCTAGGCGCTTACAAAGACGGAAATAAAAATGAAGTATTACTTGTTTATAAAATTAGTAATATTACTTTATCCAATTTTTTTATTCATATGATTCCAATCAGATATTAAATAAATAATAATTTATTTGATATTTCACTAAAGCATTTCTCAAAGTGTAGGGCAATAACAATAAGTGCTTGAAGCCTTTTTGGTCAATGGCTTTCGCAGTGCCCGCAGATGGGGCGACGTTGACTCCGTCTTCATCGTCTTTATCATCATTCATTTTTCATGGCTGAGTGCCTGCCATGCAGTTAGCTCTGATTGTTTACAGCTGCCGTCGAGAGGCACAGACTGTAGCTTGAGACTGGTTTTGCCAGACCCGGTGCGAGTCTCAATTCTCGACTTAAAGGCGTCGCACAGCTGTTGGCCAGGTCCAGAAATTTAATATGCTCCACGCAGGATGCAGACAACCAACCAACTGGGACAGACACGCACTCAAATTGCTGACTGGCTGGCGGGCAGCCTGACTGGCTGAACCACTGGAGCTCAAGTTGGGAGCAGGCAGGAGCAGTGGCTGCGGTTTGACCTAAAACTTTTTGAAGACATCACCGCCGCCATTTCAAATCCAACCCATGTCTCACGCTGCAAGTCGCATATAAAAATGCTGAAATTTCAAGCTGGCCCAAAGCTTTGTTAGTCCGATTCTTTTCTCGACAACTGGTGTTTTTATTTTTGTGGAGCTCCTCCGCTAGATAGCCTTCATCGTATTAAAGCTTTCTATATTTCGCACTTGGTTGTTGTTGATGTAAATCCAATCTGTGCATCGAGTTTAAAATCGTATTGTTAAAATCAACAATATTAGAAGCAAATGATCAAATGAACAGCAAATTATACCGATTTATCGCTTTTTCCATACAAATTTTAAATAGTTTAGAGGTAAAATGTGCTTATCAATTCTTGGGTTTCTTACTGAATATATTTAAATAAAATTTTTAAAAATCATTAAAATCTATTCTGTGTTTTTGTTTCTCGTTGCATATAACTTATACAACTTAGAAATATAGGAAACAAAAAAAGATCTCTAGGAAGTTTCAATAGGCCGAGTTTTAATGAAAATCTAACCCTTTTATTTTACATTGTTCAAAATAACATAAAATAAAGTATCAATTTAAAATAGTTGAGAATGGCTTCAGCGAATATTAAGGAAAATATATTCGATATTATTATTGCAAGCGTATTAAAGCTTCATCATCGTCTGTATTCATTTTATTTTCATTTACATTTAGTTAAGTTGGTGTAAGTGCATCTTATTATTTTGAGGTTGAAGAAGTGCATAAATACCTTTTTTTTAACGGTAAGCGATATACATATACGTTGCTGGATTTGGTATAAGCTCTGTGCATTAATATGCCTGTATATGTACGTACATATAACTGTTGGATTAGTCAGATTACAACGTGTTTTGCTATTGGATGAATTGGTAGTTTCTAGCGAAACAAGATAAGATGACTTCATATATTTTCTGTAGGTCAACAGGAAAAAAAGAAGCTAACGGGTTTTTACCATCAAACTTATCCTTTAAGAAAATGTTCATAAGAGAATGTTAAATTAATAAGTTAATTTTTTTCATATCTGACATATAAGGTCTTACAGCAGTAACAACAGACAATTAATCTTAATTAGATAACATTTAAAATTTAAATTATTGGTTATTTATAAATAATTATCTGTAATAATCACAGTATTTTTAACATTTTTTTATGTAACAATAAGTTAACATATGTTTGTCTAAGAATTAACAAAAATTTACTGAAATATCAGGTTTTTTTTATAAATTTCGTAATTTGAAATATATGTTGATAAAAACGTCTAATCATAGTGCTCACTGAAGAAAAATAATCGTTTCCGAACGAAAATAAGGATTATCACTGCGGACGGCAGATCGCGCTAGTGACGAAAGCAGCACGAAGGGTGTGAAAGGCGACTAGCAATATATACAGCTAATATGGAAAATTTGCTACGACTGTCCGATCAGATAGAAAACCTTAGTATAAATTAAAAAAAAAAAAATCCATTCGGCACTGAGTAATTCAAAATCCACAAAATAAGCGAGGTAGTGAGACGAAGCAATTTCTAGATTTCTGATATCCAATTTTGACGAACAAAATTCAGTTTAATCTAAAATTTTAAATAAAAATATAAATTAATATAAAAAACGAAAATTGGCATTGTGCACTGTGAGTAAAAAAAGGGTGATCTTCTTTGTACATAAAAAATAACTTTTGCAGTGCCGAATGCCAATTTTCGTTTTTTTATATTAATTATATTTTATTTAAAATTTTAGATTAAACTGAATTTTGTTCGTCACAAAATTGATATCAGAAATTTTGGGTCTAGAAATTGCCGTCACTAGACTTTTACCTCGCTTAGAGGTTTTTTTTGTGGGATATCAGAAATTTTTGCAATTGCTTTCGCTTTTGACATTGTAACTTTATCATTAATGCAGGCAAATAGTAAAATATAAAAATTTAGTTGTTGAACGTATTTCATATTTAAAAAATTTTTTTTCTTTAATTATAAAGAAAAACTAGGGGGCACCGCCCCCTGCTCGCTTTGCTCGCGTTGCTACAGCCGAGCATACTATACTGTCGGAGACCTCGTACTTACTATGAAAAAAAAAGTTTTTCATACTAAGACTTGGATTTCACCCGATCGGTCCTATGACAGCTATATGATATAGTGGTTCCGATTAGAACCAACTTTGTTCAGGATATATAAGTCTTAAATAAATGCATATTCTATTAGTTTGGTTACGATATCTAGTAAAACAAAAAGTTTTTCATACTAAGACTTAATATTGGACCGATCGGTCCTATGACAGCTATATGATATAGTGGTCCGATTTGAACCAACTTTGGTGAGGATATATAAAACCAAGTTAAATGCATATTGTATTAGTTTGGTTAAGATTTCTCATTAAACAAAAAAAGTTTTTCATACTAAAACCTAATATTGACCCGATCGGTCCTATGACAGCTATATGATATAGTGGTCCGATTTGAACCAACTTTGGTCAGAATATATAAAACCAAGTTAAATGCATATTGTATCATTTTGGTTGAGATATCTCATAAAACCAAAAAAGTTTTCGTACTAAAACGTGATTTTCGACCGATGGAAAAATGTATTTATTCACTTAACAGGTAATATCTTCCGAACCCTCAACCAAAATTTATGTTTCATATACCAAAACGCGAAATTGTACGTATTACAACATATTAAAATTTAACAAAATCGTTAGAGCCGTTTTGTCAGAAATCGCCAAAATGTAAGCTAAAAACTTTATTTCACCTGTAAAATGTTACCTGAGTACTTTAGAAAAAGTTCAAAGGTACGCCTAAAAGCCCTCAAACACACCTTTCTAATGATATATAGAACATATCTGTAGCTTCTATGGTTTGGAAACTGTTGAGGTTTCAATTTTGGGATTTAGCGTTTTCCCGCTAAACTAGCGGGAAATTGAAAAAGTCGTAGAACAAACATTTCTAGATTTTGAAAAATCAATCCCCATCATTACATTTAAGCTTCTTTAGCGCTTTGATGCAAACAGACAAACAGACAAACAGACAAACAGACAAACAAACTGACTTTTCATTTCATTTTGAGAAGTCCACTAAAATTTTCAAATTTATTTATCTTTTGAACCAGTTATCGGATTTGGGTGATTGAGGTATCAATCGACGCGTATTTTTAAGTAGAATTTTTTAAAAATAATAAATTTTACCAAAAAGCCCCAACGGCCCCATAAGCTGCAATTATCAAAATTTTTCCCCTCCCACTTACACCCCCGTATCTCATGACCCAGGTTGGTTAGAAAAAGTTTTAGTACGCCATTTTGTAAGTTAGAACTAAACCTGTCGATCGGTATATAACTCGATCTGATCGGACAGTCGGCGCAAATTTTCCAACTTAGCTGTATATATAGTTAGTCGCCTTTCGCGCCCTTCGTGCTGCTTTCGTCACTAACGCGAACTGCCGTCCGCAGTGATTTTAGGTAATAAGAAGCTTAACCTTTTTGCGCATGTTGAAGAATGTAATTTTTTTTTAATTTATATTGTTTTTTGTTTTAAATTTATTTATTAAATTAGATATTGTTCGTCACAAAATTGGATATCAGAAATTTTGGGGCATGAAAAGACTTTCTTCACTAGACTTTTACCTCGTAAAGAGGTCTTTATTGGAAGATACCATATGCATACACATCTTTTTGGACCCCGTATTTAAAAAAAGTACAGGGGTCTATTCGGTTTGTTTTAACAAAAATGTGCGTAACAGGCAGAAGGAGGAGTGGCAGGCCCTATAAACTATATATATTCTTGATCAGCATCAATAGCCAAGTCGATATAGCAATGTCCGTCTGTCCGTCCGTCTGTATGAACACCAAGATCTCAGAGAATATAAGAGCTAGAGACACCAAACTTTGTATGTAAGTTCCTTTATATTGCAAGCAGATCAAGTTTGTTTCAGAATTTGGCCACGCCCCCTTTTAAAAAAAAAAATGGACATAGAAAATTTCATATCCAAATTATAAGAGCAATTTAAAAGCTAGTGACACCAAACTTGGTATAAAGATTCCTCTATATTGCAGGCAGATCAAGCTTGTTTCTTTTTTTCGATTGGACCACTATATAATATAGCGCCCATAGGAACAATCGGTCGAAAATCAAGTTTTAGTATGAAAAACTTTTTTGTTTAATGAGATAAATAAACTTATAGAATATGCATTTAAGTTAGTCTTATAAAACACACCTTTCCAATGATATAAAGAACATATCTGTAGCTTCTATGGTTTGGAAACTGTTGAGGTTTTTTAGCGGGAAATTGAAAAAGTCGTAGAACAAACATTTCTAGATTTTCAAAGAGGAATAAATCCCCATCATTACATCTAAGCTTTTTTAGCGCTTTGATACAAACAGATAAACAGACAAACCGACAAACAGACAAACAAAGAAACTGACTTTTCATTTCATTTTGAGAAGTCCACTAAAATTTTGTAAATTTATTTATCTTTTGAACCAGTTATCGGATTTGGGTATTTGAGGTATCAATCGACTCGTATTTTTGATAAGAATTTTTAAAAAACAAAAAATTTGACCAAAAGGCCCCAATAGCCCCATTAGTTGCAATCATTTAAATTTTTCCCCTCCCACTTACACCCCCGTATCTCATGACCCAGGTTGGTTAGAAAAAGTTCTAGTATGCCATATTGTAAGCTAAGACTTAACCTTTCGATCGGTATATAACTTGATCTGATCGGACAATCATAGCAAATTTTCCAACTTAGATGTATATATTGTTAGTCGCCTTTCGCACCCTTCGTGATGCTTTCGTCACTAACGCGAACTGCCGTCCGCAGTGAAACAAACTGACAGAATACGCTAAATCGGTTTACTATATCATATAGCTGCCGACATGTAGTCGAAAATGTAATACAGCGCTCTGTAAGGGCGTCAAGTGAGCACAATATTCTTTAATTTTTTGCAACTTTAGCTTTATCTATAGTAAGTACGGGGTCTCCGACAGTCGAGAATGCTCGACTGTAGCTCCGTCCAACTAGTTTTTCATATACACTTGCTTATTATTAAAGTAAGGAAACCTGCACTGCGACCCCCTAGGGTCTATTGTGCCCCCTTGTGAGCCTTTAGCTCGTTCGTTAATTGGACCTCGCTTAACACGGACTCTTTTAGCACGAACTCGGTCTTAAACGGTTACAATTTTGCTCCCTTCCCCCTTTTACACGCTGATAACCTCGTTCTTACAAAAATTGACTGATTTTTTTATAAGCAGCCACGGATTAAACTATAAATGCTACCAAAAGCATTTCAAATTGGATATAAATATAGAAACATATGATATTGTTACTTTTTAACATTTTTAAGTTTTTTAAAAGTTTAACCTGTTAATTAATTATATGAAGTAACTTTTTATACCCGTTACTTAAAAAATAAGTAAAAGGGTGTATTGTGTTCGTTGGAATGTATGAAACAGGGAGAAGGAGGCATCTCCGACCCTATAAAGTATATATATTCTTGATCAGCATCAACAGCCAAATCGATATAGTGATGTGTGTCTGTCCGTCTTTCCGTATGAACAAAAGGATCTCAGAGACTATAAGAGATTGAGTAAACAAATTTGGCACACAGATTTCTATATACCCCACGCAGATCAAGTTTGTTTCAAATTTAAGCCACGACCCCTCCGCCCGGCAAATCGCGAAAAACCACCACACCCACAGCTTTTAAGATAATACGTATTTTGTGGTAATTAACGTTATCTATTAGAATTTTCTATTGTCCTACTGAATCGCATCAAAATCGGACAAGTAGAACGGCAGTTATTTATTTAAGTTTTCATAGCAAAACAAGTATTTTCTTTAAAGTACTTTTACGTATATTAAAGTAAGTAACGGGTATTCTGTGGTTGGGATCTCGACTATAGCCTTCCCGACTAGTTTAATTAAATATCATTTATAATTTTGAAAATATGAATGTTATACATATATTTAAGACATATACATAGTAACTTTTTGTTAATTTTGAACAAATGTATGTAACCTTAGTAAAAACAGACCAACTTTGAACAATAAAAAAAAATTTGCTGCCAATTTTTAATTTCAGGAGCGTAACCCCTTATTTTGTACTAAATCCATGTATCGCTAAACACGATTAGCACGAGGTTTTCTAGGAACGTAACCCCCGTGTTAAGCGAGGGCAGGTGTACATACATTTTTTCAGTAAAGGTGACCAAATAAGGAAAATATAATTGTAATCCTGTTAAACTTTAACCAATTTCCACGTTTAATTTTCAGTGTTTTCAATACAATAACTTGTCATTGGTAAGAGCAAAGCTCTAAAGTGAAACGTCAGTTGAGCAAACGCTCAGTTCAGAGCGCATTTCACAACATGCCTACTAAACAAATTTTTAGAACAGAGTGCGATCTACAGAAAGATACTCGGTAGCCATAAAGCAATTTTTCTATTTGTGACACATAGTTTACTAGGAAAGGGTTGATGCTGACCAAGAAATCATACTCTGCCAGATACATACATTGATAATACGTTGTACTACTTTGGTTTACTTTGGGTACTGAATATGACAAACAGGAACTAATATTTCCAAAGGTAGATCTACCCACTCAATAAGAATGTGCGACGCCTAATTAAGTTTAATCGCCAAATACAATTACTCGCTCAGCCCAAAAAATGCATTTAATAATGATTCAAAAAAAAATATTAAATACTATTTGTATCTATGTACCTTGTACAATGATATATTGTGGACACCCAGACAACAAAATGATTTTTAAAATTACAAAGTTTTATCCGCTGATTTATATTCAATATTTCAATTGTAATTTTATTAAAATTTTGAACAAACAAATAAAATGACTATTTATGTGAAAAAATAAATTTCAATTATAATAACTTTAAAAGTAGGGAATCGTTATTAATTTACTTACAAAATAATAATTAACATTAAGTTATAATTTAAAGCTTAATCATTTCTTTTGAGGAAAAAAAAACTCATAAAATAATGAATATTCCTGAATTTTAATATTTTTTTCTAAAAAAAAAAAAACTCAAATTTTAATTTATTTCAATATTTCAATTGAATTTTATTTTTGAACAAACAAATAAAAACTATTTTGTGAAATGTAAAGTATAGCCCAAAACAGTTATACTGCAAGCAAATAAGCAAAAATTACAAATAATTATTATATTGTAATTTTTAAATAATTATTACATTGTAATTTGTATAATAAAACTTATGGGTCTTACAGTACCTGATTACAACATTTATAAGTTGTAAAATAAGTTGGTTAATTACATAAACAACTTGTGTCAAGAATCATTCAGTAGAAGTGTAAATGATAATTAGAGAGAAATACTGAGTCACTGTTTGAAACAGACACACATTAAGAGAAGGAGAACAGCAAAGTTTATGATTAAAATTTAATTACAACTCTTCAAATACTGCGATTTCACTTTTTATTATTTTTGCTTTTATTTTTTTTTATACGATTGCCTTATAGACTTGACCCAGTTTAACACAAGTAGCTAAGTAGTTGAAGAACTACTGAGAATCATAATTTGAAAATAAATATATATATATATATATATTTTTTTTGTTGAGTTGGTAAATTACTCATCAGCGCACGCCCTCATGCGTGAGTATCTGACGGATACGAACGTTTGGCAGGTGGTAAAGCAGCCGACCAAGACCCAATTTTCTCATGACAATAGGAAAATTTTTATCAACTTGAACTGGCATATTGAGTGTCAGCCGTTGTCTTAATTACAATAGACACTCAACGACAAATAAATAATATCCATAAATGAATAGTTCCTTCACATATGAATGACCTTAAAAAACTACACGCAAAAATTTTGACATATCCGCCCACTGACTGACGAATTGCGACAAGTGTCAAAGCCACCCACGAAACTGGGAAAGTTTAATTTATGCCGAAGGTCTAGCAAAAAGTTACTTGACAACTGAAAAACCCGAAGGTACAGATATCATATCACAATATCAGACTTTCAAAGTTGAAAAAATATTGCATTTTAAAAGTGGGCGTGTTTGACTTCTACGCTGAAGCTAGTGCTACTCTAACCTTTGCATATATTATATTTTGTTAAATACTGTTTCTTTTATTCTTTATTTTTTGTTAATTAAATAAGTTTTGAGAGTGCGTGGATGTCGCGCGACTAATCAATTTCAATTGAAGGTGTCGGCGTGGAACTACAGTTAAGTGATCTTTTGAAGGCCTAGTAAAAGAATAACAGCTAACGTAGGCGCAATAAATGTAATAGCTAATTGAAGGTCGTATGGAATAAATGCCTAGCAACAGTTCCTCGTGTAATCAAACAGTTTAATCTACTATTTAATTTATTTTTTATTATCATCAGTTTTTACTTACCGAAACTGCAAAGAGAAATTAAATAAAGAGGGAGAAAGAGAGAGAAATTGTTAGATTAGTCATAATGTGTTTTCTTAAGTGCAATAAATTGCTCATAGACATGTGATTAAATTCTCAATAAAAAGTTTCCTGTGAAAAATGAAATGCCGTTTAATTATACGTGTACTTTCAGTATTTACATGGTAATTGAGTTTTTCTTAAGTCAAGTTGGAATATAATTGTGCCTTAAATGTGTCAAGAAGTTCTCACTGTCAATTCTAGTTGTTTGTATCCACACACATATAGATAAATTTGCTGGTGTTTTGAAAGAATTTTTTAAGAATTAACTTATAAACTGATTATAATAAGCATAATAGTATAATTATTTTTTAAGAGTGATTTGACAGCTTGTCCAAAACCTAAACATTTCTTCCCTTTCTTTATATATTTAAGCTCAAAAATTACATTATCACTGCGGACGGCAGTCCCCGATAGTGATGATATCAGCACAAAGGGTGGGATAGGCGACTAGCAATAAATACAGGAAGAATGGAAAATTTGCTACGACTGTCCGCTCAGATCAATTTAAAACCTATGAAGTACACATAATCGCACCAACAGGTCAAACAATTCAAATGCAATCAAAGTATAGTTCACCATCGAAAACTTGTTTCGCTACTCAATGAAACGTTTGTTGCTTATATAGATTTGAATTGCTATACTATACTCGAATATATTGATTTAATTAATTACTTGACTTAATCGCTTATCATAAACATTGTCAATAGTTGCTAAAGATAAGCGCAAGTACAATATAAAATAGATAAGCAAACGACCTCGCCGACAATACCGTTTAGAAATTTCGAATAGAAGTGGAGTATCAAATGACTGGGAAATTTATTACTTCCTATATATGTATGTAGATAACCAGATGAAACATTGATATTGTATAGTTGTCGCTTAGGTAAAATCCAGAAAGCCTATTACTACACACGCAACCAAATCGTGAAGCGTTTTGTATCTACTAGACAATTGTCGGAAGATTTATGCCAAGTGATGCCAGCAATTGTGACGCACATCGGAATTGAAGAAGGGTAGGCAAACGGTACGACGCGACGTATTGTCAATAGATTCTCGTAGAGCTAAATTTAAGCACAATGTAAACATATGTACATGTATACATACATTTATGTCGTGAAGACTTTGCATTCATATTCAGAAAGCCGCCTGACAACTGATTATAATTGCTGTTTATAAGCGACGTCATCTCATCAATCCACTCTCCTTTGATATTTTCACTTTTTTTCATTTTTGTTGTGAATACTGAATTTCATTGTGAATACTGAGCGCAACTTCTATCCATCCAAACTCTACTTCTCTCTCCCCCTCGCTATTATTGGAGGACCAGTTACACCTGTTTGGAGGAAGATTCATTCGCTTCTTCACTGGAAACACAAATGTATCATCACATTTTTGCGGAAGTTTAGACATGTTACTGTTAATTCGTAATCAAAGGGGATCTTCCCTGATATACAAATTTCTGTGTCACAATTGGATTTCGGTGGTCGGTGATAAGGCTTTCTGTGTAGATTGCAGACATTTTTCATATTTTTTTCTGCTATATTCTTTATTACGCAGCCAAGAACTTTGATACCTGAGTCCAGTTCACATTTCCTAATCTCTTTGATATCGCTGAGGGGCGTGTGCTATTCATTCAATGTCTAAATACCGCAATCGAAACTATTGGTTGAATTAAACTTTAATTCAAGATGTTCGAGACAAGATATTTAACAAATATTTTCGAGTGTTCAGATTAAATGGCAATGACCTAGCCAAATATTTTCTTTGGTGAGTCTTATGAACGGTAATAAATAATTTAGATTACCGTTTTCAAAGATAAAACACCGAGATAATTTAACATTTAATGCTGAGAGTTTCGAGTATAGACATTGTACATTGGTATAATTTTATTATGGTTCCCAAATCTAACTTTTTTCTGAGTTAAGCTAACTAGCTAACTAGAAATTCACCGAATTTTTCTATTAGTCAAATTTATAGAAAATAATCAAGTTATCATAAAAATCGTATACATATATGAAAGTAGATTTTTATATACAAAATATATATATGTAAATTTATTTTGTTATTACCATAATTCATGAAAAACTTCGGCTTATTTTCGAGAGGTTTTGCTCTCATAACGGCACTTTTGCCGCTTGCCTCTCTATCTCTCTTGCTTAGGTTATACCTCAAGCATGGGGCAGCCGAAACTTTTCTGCACATCATAAAAATTGCGTAAATAGCAACAAAATAAATACTTATAATAATAACATTTTAAGTCCGTTAGGAAACGGAGCAGTTAAGGGGCCCAAGAGAGTTACTTTTTTTATATGATAGTTCAGTGGGACCATAAAAACAAAACAAGAAAGTCACAACATACCCAGAGATATACATATATGTATGTAGGTATATGAATAACCAAATTACACCTGAGGGCATCCAAATTGTGTCACTGTGAGTGCGTATGCGAATGTTTTGCAGACATTTAACACAAAAAATAAAAAAACTACGTTTCACTAGAATTTCTTAACCGGCCAGAAAATTTAATTTTGTGTATTTATGGTACATAAGTTGAAGAGTTTCTTAGCACACAGAATGACAAAATGACAGATATCCAATTTTTTATTTTAAGGTTACGAAATAACACTTTTTAGTTTTTATTTTAAAAATTATAATAAATAAGGTAATAAATCATAGGTTGAAATATATAACATATTCAAATATATGTTAACCACATCCATAGTTTGAGTGAAATGAAAAGCTTAACTAAATTCAAATGTAAAAACGTGTTGCAAATTGATTACAAAAAAATTAAGATTAATAATTAATAATGCTTTCAAGTCAGACAACAAACAAAGCGTTGATTACCTAGTAGGTAGCCAAATCTAACTTTAATTTTTTTTCTTTACAGTTCATAATTTATTTTTAATTGTATTTGTATTTTTAATCTTTAACTTAATTTTTATACTTGGTAATTTTTTCTTTGCCGACTGATTTTAGTCGTGCATAAATAAATAAATAAAAGGGGGGTCTACAAAAATCACAACAACTATTGAGAAAGAACAGTTATCTGCGAACACAATTAAATTTAAATACTCTTTCGGCCACTTCTGAAACTGTTTTGACAGTAAGAAATCTTTATTTTTAATGATAAACAATTGTAATTTAATAAGTAAGCTGAATAAATTATAAAATGACCCAACTGTTTTGTATACATGTATTTTATTAATTAGAGCGATGAAACGCTATAGTAAACCAATAAAACTATTTTCCAAATTTATACTTGTTCTGGAATACAGTCGAACTTCTCAAAATTGGTTACAAAGTTGTGATACTCTTTACAAGAGTATAGTCAACCAAAGAATCTCTAAAATACGCAAAAATTTCACAAAAGTTACATTTTGTATCTGAAGATCTAACAGCATCTGAGCTTAAGTGTGTGCACATACATATAAGAGCATCCACAAATTGTCGTGTATGTGTGTGTTGACATGACTGAGCGCTTGTTGGTTATTTCTTATCGTTTCTCAGCTGACTTAAGTCTTCAAAAGCCTCTGAATGTTCCCCTTTGTGCATGAGGCTGCTCATTAGTGACCGGCGAACGACATTGAAAGCGATATCGATGAGTTTATAAATTGGTTGTCAGTTCTTTTAACTTGATTGTCTTTCCTTGTCAAATGTGTAAAAGTTTCACTTGGTATTGAGCATTTTCTTTTCTAGCTCTGCATCTCAAAATAACTTTAAATTAATTAGGTAACGAGAATATTATTGTCAATGTCCCTTAAAGAATTAATAAATAAAATGAAATATGTAACTAAGCAGACCCGCCTTATCTATAAACATTATCTATTATTTTATATAATTGTATAGAATATTTAAAGAGCTGAAATCACTCTATCTGCCTTATTTTGTTTATAAACAAATCAACGACAATCAGAAATAAATACAAAATATGTACATGAGTTTATATATAGAAATAAGTGTGGAGAGTAATGAAATTACTTTTGAATGAATGAAACTCATTTGTATTCAAAAATGATACATCACGTTATCAAAGAATATATTTTTGTCGTACCTGACATGTACATACATATATAAACAATTAATTGATATTGCACTTAAAATCAGCTGAGATGACTGATTTTCGACTTCTGAACATGTTAAATTTGCTTCAGAAGTTAATATCCAAAGTTTTAAATAATATTGTTATTGCATTTTAATTGCTTTAAATTAAATGCTAGACTAAATTTTGAATATAACTCGTTACTAAATATATTGTATGTATTCTAAAAACTCCTTGCTTTCTGTGAACTTCTCTTTTTTTCGCTATGCCTCTTTTTTGTTTTTGTTATTTTTCACCTTTCGCTCGTAACTTCAATTGAAAAGGATTTGAATACATGTCCTGCACAAAAATTTATATACACATTTACACATACTCACACAGACATATTTTCGCATTGTTTTTGGGATGCTGCACAACTCTCCCAGTTGTACGCTCTCTCTATTGCACTCCTTTAACAAACTCTCGCTCTCTGAGCGCAATAAGTGACAAAAAAATATATGTATGTACATATATTCGCATAATTATAATTGTTTGGTGGATGCATGCAGACAAATGATTACAATTCCTAACTGTGTCTACATGCATATGAATGTATGTATGCGAATGTTTGTGTGGGACTACACCTTTTGACCACTGTACAGTGTACACACTTCTACTCGTACCTTAGTATTATTGTTGTTTCTGGTGATGCTGCGTGTTGTTGTTGTTGTTTATTGTATTCAAATTAAAATCGCTCGAAATTGTTGCTGCACCTCAAAGGAACACATTTAATTTTTATTGTTAAACACTTTTGTAATTAATACAAATTATAATTTTATTTTCCGTTAGATTTTGGATTATTATTTTTTATTGCTTAGATTAATTATTTTTTATTATTGCTTTTTAGCGTTTCATTCAAAAATTTTTTTGCGCGTCGTTGCGGTGTTTTTGTTTTACCGTTCAAATTTCTTGAAAAAATTTCACTTTCAATTTTTTACAGATTTCTATTTAAATTGCATTCAAATAATTTATATCCGCGTTTTATTGAAACTATTCAGAAATCAGCGTCTGCAGTTTTATTTTTTAGATGCTGCTGCCGCTTCTCTCACAATTGAAATCAACAATGCGTCAAACAAACGAACGAACGGACGAACGAACGAGTACAAAACAAATGAAAGCCTTTGGACAAATTGAAAGTAAATTTCAAGTTTCCGCTCCACACAACCGCACAGCGCGAACAAATTTTCTGAACTGAAATCCAATAAGAGACTAGCAGCAGTAAACGCGGCAGAGACGGCAGCAGCTGCAAGCAACGGACAAAGGCAAAGGAAACAAGTAGAAACAAGTTATTAAAAGACCACGACTACGTAAATACTCTGTAACAGTATTATAGTGGTTGTTCAGGGACTTTAACGAAGAGGAAGCGTTTTTTAATGATTTGACAGAATATATACCACGTTTATAAAGCAGCTCAACCTGATTTTAACTTAAATCGTTTTTTTTTACAACACATTTTTTTAAGTGTTTATCCGTGCGACTTTATTTTGTTATTATTGTATATTAATTAAATATTTAGAATATATTACATTTTACATTTTCAATGCGATAAGTGTTTATACGTATATTTAAAGTAGAGTAAAAAATTAGCGACGGGTTTCAGCGAGCTTCGCTAAATCACTGTTAACGTTAAAGCGCATTAAAAAAGTGTTTATAAAGGCGGTTCAAGGAAACTCGCTTTCAATTAAAGCAGCTTAAGGCACTGTATAAACATGGTAATAGCTACTGCTGTTAGAAGAAAGTCTTCAGATCTAATAGACTTGTACTTACTTGTTTTTATTACAATAATACCACATTCAAATTGCATAGTTATTTTACAGAGTATATCCAAAAGTCAAAAGCACAAGCAATAACAAAGAAAAGTACAGCTCACGAAGAAATACACAGTCACTGAAAACACAGTGTTGGAGCCCAACCTCTACAGCGAGAGAGAGAAAAAGCGGGAGAGCATGAACAGCAATGCAGCAACAACAACGGAACCCAAAACAAGAGTAAACGCAACGAAAAGCCAGCAGAACATAATTGAATGAGAGCGACCAACCAAAAAACAACATGGGGAGAGAGACCGTGCTCTCGAGAGAGTGCTGTACGGTGCCAAAGATGTGCGTGTGGGTGAGCTTACAGAGTTATGTACAAGTGAGTGTGTTAGAGCAGGTTTTTGATGTTTGGGGTTTTGTGACGACACACGAGAGAGTACCGTGGCATGATATTTTCAAAGTCTGTAGTGAAAGACAATACATATGTAATATACTTCACATCGAACTACATACATACATACCTACATATGTATTTACAAACGTGTAGGTGAATATAAATCTAAAAGCGATTTTTCTCTAAGACTTGCATTACTTCGAATTTATTAAACTAAACATATCAAAAAACACGCATTGAATATATGTGTGCATATAGATCGATCATGTTGAACCAACCCTTTATGACCATAATGACAGTCAATTAAATAAATTCAACGAAATGCGAACCTTTTCAAGCAATCAAACCCGCATATGACTGATGGTTATCGAAATTGCACGGTACTTATTCAATGTATTGGCCTTCATATAAACACTGGGATTTCATCCCTCGAGTTTACCATTAAAAATGTTGCAGTGATCAGCGCTGCTGAGAATAATCAAATCGGGCAGTCTGGCAACCCTCTAAGCGCCACTTGGAGCAAAGTCATTTTATCTGAAAGGCACATAAACAAACACACACAAGTCATGCGCAGCTCTCTTGTTATTGTTTTGTCTCTGTCTTTGCTAGAGAGCAAGCAACAACAAAATCAGCTCATTCGCTCTCATTACTCTCTGTTTCCAGTTGTTAACAGCGCCGCGTGTGGTGGCCTTAACAGGGCGCTGTAAATAATCAGTGTCGCATAAAATTGCATGCAGGGAAGAGAGATTAAATTAAAACATTTATTTCCACAATAATTTAATTCAAGCCAGCAAGAAATCGAGGAATTGATTAGTTTTACTGATGATACTGCAAATGAAACATAAAACAAAACAACTGCGCGGCAATCTGCAGGAATTTGTTCTTATCAGTACCAAAGAAAAGCAACAAAATACATATGTTTATTTCAATTACAACATATGGAACAGCTGTTGTCAACGACCGGAGAAGGCATACAAAAAACAAAGCAGTAACTTAAAACTGTAAAACCGGACTACTACAACAACATAAACAAGAAATCAAAACAAGCTCAATAATTTTGAAATGAGAACTGCCTGGGCTGTGTTTTGAATATTTATTATAGAGACAACTGCATGATAGAATCCTTTGAAATAATGTCGACATTGACACACACACACACACAGTAATTATGTGGATAATTTACCAGGATAGTTAAGATCTTAAGATTAAGTTAAGAATGCTTGAAAGCTTTGATATCCCGGGTAGGTCACTTAGGACTCATGGGAAGAAGAAGCAGTGGTTGGCAAATCCTTTAACAGAATTTAGTGGTCCTATCTTAGGTCTTGCAGCACATTGTCAAGTAATCGAGTCTCCTTCTTCTAAAAGGCCTTATTCTTCGCCTATAGGCCTATTTGGAGTGGATCACCTGCCGCGCTCTGTATCTGTCAGCAAACATACAACAAAATAAAGCAAACAAATCCGGTACTTTCCGTTCTATTTCGTTCTATTCATATTCTTTTTCCGGTACCATATACGAGGTAGGTACGAACGTAACGGTATAGTAATTCAATTAAACATTAAAAATTTATGTTTTAAAAAATATATACTAACAGACATGTTCATACGTAAGCACTTATTTTATTAATTTTAACTCAAATGTAACGTTATTTTTTAATCTAAATCATAATTTTAGACAACAGCAAGGTGGGGGGAGAAGGGGCGACAAAGCTTATATTATCAAACAAACTATTATTAAAATAATTTTTATATTTTCGTTTATCAGTTTGTGTCAGATATTCAGAACGTAATCAGTGTTCAGAATTGGTCGTTCCGTAAACTTATTAAGTTTTGCTTAAGCAAAATTTAATCTTAATCTGTTTCGGAGGATATTGGTATTTGAATTTAATAAATACGCTAAACTTTATTTCAAGAAAAAACTTTTTTTAAGTTTTGCTAGCTTTTCCCTAAGCAACTATTTCCACCACCCACATTCATCCACGCATACTTCACCTCTCGTCCCACATTGAATCTACATCTGGTACACGCATTTTGAATAATAATTTCAGACAAAAAGTGGAAGTATGTAAAGAAATAATACAACTTCTATCACGAGAGCAGCCCACATAGACGGACCGTTGGCACTTCTTTCTACAGCTTTTATGACAGGAAGAAATCCATCACACGATTCTTCTGGTCGCTTCAAGAAGAGATTTTCCAACAAAACTAACGAGAGATAAGAAAGCGCGACTAATAAATACCTCGCAAGAAGATCCAAACATGTTGTTTGTAAATCTTTGTATTTATAAAATACAATTAAAATTTTGAAATGTGCAAAGTACAGGGTGTAAAAGATAAAACTTGTAACAAAAGTTGCATTTAGCACTCGCGTTCTTTGCCAGTCATCGTGTTATGTGGCTTGAGGGCCTGTAGCTAAATATTACAACATTAGGCTTGTTGTTACCCCTTCCACAACCCTTGTGCCCTGGACCATTCCCCCTTCATCTTGCCCCAATCCCCGTTGTTCGACTCGTTGGGCGTTGGACAAACATTTTACACTGTCACGGGAAATTGTTTGTTTAACATGCGCAGTGCGTTTAAAATTTCAAGATGAGCCGCATTAATCAAAAAAAAAAAAAGAGGAATAAAATAACAACAACAACATAAAGTAATCAAAACACACCAGAGAAAAAAGGAAAAATAAAACCAAAAGGGAGAAAAACACAAATAGAAGAAAACATTTCTGCACATTGTCAGAGGTCTAGAGTCTTCCTCAACGTCTGGAGTCGTCTTCGTTTTCTTTAATTTCGTATGTCCTACGCAAGTTTATTGTCTGTGTGTGTGTCTTTTGATTATACGAATATACGCTTATATTTAGCTGCACGACTTCTGGGGTCGTCAACGGGGTCTTCATTCAATCGACCGGGAGCAGTCGACGCCAATTCACAAGTCTCGATTCTCCCTTGCTGGACAATCATTGGCGCTGACTTCCCACTCTGTCTTGGATCTTTGTCTGCTGACCTATGCTGATTTCTTGGAAAGAAATTATTATATTTCTCGTAGAGTCTAGACTTATTTTGCTTCTGAATCCACTCGACCTTTGCGAGTCAAGTGTCATTTAATAGAACTGCAATGGGAATGTAACTGTTGTATTACTTAAAGATGTTCAGATGTATTTCGTAATCGATCGAAATATTAAAAATCAGGAAAGAGACATGATCAAGGCAAGATATTGGAAAAATTAAGATAAATACTTTGTTCTTCGTTAACGATCTATTGCCAAAATGAAAGATTCAATTTAAAGTAAAAGTAATAAAATCATTTTATAGAGAAATCTTCAAAGATTATAAATCCAAAATATTTTTTAAATCAGGTTACCAGGTGACCCATTTTTCAGTGCGCGCATAAATGTGCAAATTTAAAAAAAAATTCTAACTTTAAAGCTGAGTTGTAGACAAGATATGCGACCGATCTTTATGTTTTTAGTCTCATATAAAGAATGTTCATTTCTTATAAATTGCCGGAGAAATTTGTTTCTTCATTTGTTTACTTTTTATCCCAGCGGTGTTCAAAAATATCACTTAAATTAGGGTATTTTTTAACTTTGGTGGTAGAAAAAAATTATTTCGCTACATTTGGCCACTATCCCACTACCACAGTGTGGCCACAGTGCAAAATCTGATGCAACCTCGCAATAAAATGGTGATAGAAGAGGAAGAGCGCAGTACAATTACATACGTTTTCGCTATGCCAGGCATCATACGAAATTTTTCCAAAAAAAAAATTAATTTTTTTTTATTAGCGTAACAAAATTATTTTAAATACTAATTAATGTTGTTTAAGAGATGAAAAAGATTAAAATGTATATTTTGGACAAAAAAAATGATTTTTTTTTATTTGCTAAATATCGACCTCCTTTGCAAAAGTATCGTATGTTAAAAAAAGTAAATTTTTCAGGAAACTATTTTTTTTAGTTTTTTAGGCCTAGGGTAAAGACATCGCTTTCAAATTTGAACTGCACATTAATATTGAACTTCTTTAATTGTTACCAAAAAGAAGAAGAAGTTTTGATATAATAAATGATTTTCGACACATACGACACTTATGAGCTAATAGTTTAGCTAGTTTGTCACAAAATGTAGTACATACAATAAATTTAATAAAAATTTATCTAATAGAAACTATTTTGGAAACAATTTTCAATTTAATGCATTTTTTGCTCGATGAGAAATGGGAACGGAATTGGCTGAAAATTAAACGAAAATGTTAAAAAAATTAGCCGATATGATTTATTTTATAATTTCTAGCTTAGCGCAATTATACCGATTTCCGGTATATTTTAACAGGTTGTGCGCTTGGAGTTTCAGAACAAAATTGCATCAAAAAGTGGATTTTGGAAAAAATTTAACATACGATACTTTCGCAAAAAATTATCGGTATATCAAATTAAAATTCCCATATGGTATTAGTTGCCTAAAATGAAAGTACTTTCCAGACTCGTTATGTTGACAATTAATCACAAAGAACATATATGTACGTATGTACAAGCACTCGAAGCATGTGTCAGAGTCAGACTGAGGGGAACTGCTTCAGCCCTATAATTACCACTGTTGAACTCTCCACCCTCTCCCTGACTGCAATTGAAAAGTTGACCAGAGTTTGCGGACTTAATCGGCTTGCAAGACGTTGAGATAAGGTCTGTGTCTGGGTCTTACAATCAAGTAACGGTTAATGTACGCATAAATTAATTTTTCCACAAGACAGAAGTTTCAACAGCTACGAGATCGATGCCAGACAAAAGGGCGGGACGTAAAGAAATCAAATGTCAATTAAAAGCAAAGCTACAAATGAAATATGCTCAAATGTAAACAAAAGATCAAATTGTTGCCGATAAGGCGTGGCTCCAACTGCTCTTAAGTATGTGCGCATGCATGTGCCTATCCCGAGGGGCTTATAACTTTCCTTCCAATCCAATATAAACAGAATTTCTCAAGTGCTATTCCAACTTCGAAGCGGTTACCCAAATGATTCAGGAGCCGTGACAGCTGTGCATCAAGAAACTAGCCCGAGACGGGGTCAATCAGCGCTTCGGTCTGAGGGTTAAAGTCCATCAGCACAATTAACACAAGATTTGGAATTGTTCAAATAAATCATATAGTGATGGGAGGGGGACCGGGATGTTTTTAAAGCTGTGAGAAAGATCTAAAGAGGAAAAACATGTTGGTAGAGCTCACAATGAGACCCACTTGATTAGCATGTTGAATTCTTACTATATAACTTGTAGTCACTATCAGTTACACTGCATTTTTCTAATCAATAACCTATCATTTTACAATTTTCAGAATATTGAGGAGAATATTAGTCCGTAAATCTTTCCAATTAGGCTTTTCAAAAAACGTAGTAACGTTGTTATTTGGTTAAAAATACTAGACTTGACAACAACAATTTGTACTGAACAAAGGTACAGAGCAATGCAAGACCCACCCCTGACTACGAAAAAGTATTGAAAAGTTACACAATGTGTAAAATTTACAGATTTCAATAACATGATATATACGATATTTTATTCGATATTTGATATTTTTATTTTTTTTCAGCTCGACTCTAGCCTCGTTTGAAAAGCTGTTCTTGTCTGATTCTGGCTCTGTCATCATGGATCAGAACCCGTGGAGCACGTGGCTCGCCGAGCAACATAGATTTTGCCGTATACAAAGGGATCCCAAATAAAAATTTTTGTATGGAAAGTCATATGGATCTAAGCTCTGATCACCTCCCGATAGTCATTTTCTTGCAGCATGATACCGTGTTCTTCTCCCCAAGAAGGCTAACATGTTGATTTTTAAACGCAAGCTCGCTCAAGTTATTGCAGCTGCTCTAAAAAAAATACTTTTAATTTGAAAACGCAATTGTAATCACAATATATACGCGAACTTTTATTACAAATCTTATTTTTCTTGTATTGTTTTCATGCCTTGTATTATTTTCATGATTTAATCGCTTCAGCGGAAATCGAGCTGTCGATCTTGCGATGTATTTTTACATCACTAGGACGGACCCTAATGATGCCCGTTTATTTCTTAGTCGGAACTTTCTTTTTTCTGGCGAGGCCCTTACTTTTCTGCAGGAGAAAAGGCTAATTCGGAAAAGATTTTATTTTGAAATTAAGGAAGGTCCTTTCTCCCTGCATTTTGACCGTTCTCATATGTTAGCTTCGGAATAGCGACTTTCTGGTGCACGTGAACGGTGTGGGAAGTTCAGTTTACCCCATCAGAGCGTGAGTTCTACAGGGCAGCGGGCTAAGTCCTACGCTTTTTAATATCTTTACAGTTGACATGCCTCCAATAACTAATAAGAAAAAAAGAACCGGTTCTTGTTTCAAGTTCCATAGAAAATTTCCCCGGTGGACGCATTTTTGGAGGCATTTACGTTGTATGAAATGACTTCTCTATAGGTTATTTGCTTAGTGATAGTGATTTAAAAAAACGATGTTTCGCGATGTTGTACGATGTTTTATTGATACCCATGCTCATCGTTGCATTGAAGTTTGACAAAAACATCGGTTGCTTAGTTTCACACTTTGCAAACACTTTGACCAATAAAAGAAACAGGTTAAGATCAGATCGACTAAGTGCCATTTTATTTTTGCAAAGGAACGCAAAAAATATCTTTTTCACGACCAATCACATTTGCTCACATTTGAATGTGGCTATGTGGCTTTCCACGACCAAATGTGAAACTGTTAAGACATTTGCCATTCACCCAAAGCAAATCAGCTATTCGGTTTCTGTGCACAAATTATATTAAGCTGACAATAACCACATTTCAATATTTATTTTGATATTATAATTGGCGCAAATTTAATGCCTACCGTTTTTATTTAAGAAAACAGCTGGTTTAGGTGATAATTGCTTTTTTCTCTTGAGTTTATCGATAAAAATCGGACGTTCGATAAAAAAAATACTGAATTCCGGGGCGAATGGCAAAAAAATCTTAACATTCATTATGAATGAGCCATAATGATCATTCGGAAATTGTACTGAAATTAAGTCCACATTCGGGCCGAATGATGAAAATGGCGTAGAATGTGCCAAATGTGCTGTCGTGGAAAAGGCTATAAGACTGCTATAAAGGCATAACATACACAAAACATTGTTCATCAATGATACGGATTAACAAAATTAAATCAACTGAATTTATTGGGATAATTTTACCCGTTACTTAAAAAATAAGTCAAAGGGTATATTGTGTTCGTTGGAATGTTTGTAACAGGGAAAGGGATCTCCGACCATATAACGTATATATATTCTTGATCAGCATCAACAGCCGAGTCGATACAGAAATGTGTGTCTGTCCGTCCGTCTGTGTGAGCGCCCAGATCTCAGAGACTATAAGAGATACAGTAACCAAATTTGGCACACAGGTTTCTATATACCCCAGTTTGTTTTAAATTCAATTCACGCCCTTCTGCGCCCCCTGCAAATCCCGAATAACCACCACACCCATAGTTTTTAAGATAATACATTTTTTGTGATAATTAACGTTATATATTAGTATTATCTATTATCCCACTGAATCACATCAAGATCGAATAAGTAGAACGGCGGTTATGGCGATTTAATGTTATCAAAGAAATACAAGTATTTTCTTTAAAGTTCTTTTATATATATTGAAATAAGTAACGGGTATCCTATGGTCGGGATCTCGACTATAGCCTTTCCGACTAGTTTTTAGACCCCGTACTTAAAATAAGTACAGGGGTCTATTGGGTTTGTTTTAACGAATATGTGCGTAACAGGCAGAAGGAGGCGTGGCAGACCCTATAAAGTATTTATATTCTTGATCAGCATCAATAGCCGAGTCGATATAGCCATGTCCGTCTGTATGAGCGCCTAGATCTTAGAGATTATAAGAGATACAGACACCAAACTTGGTATGTAGGTTCCTCTATATTGCAAGCAGATCAAGTTCGTTTCAAAATTTGGCCACGCCCCTTTATCGCCCACAAATCGAAATAAAACATTTCATATCCAAATTATAAGAACAAACTTGGTATGTAGATTCCTCTATATTGCAGGCAGGTCAAGTTTGTTTCTTTTTTCAATCAGAAAACTATACCATATAGCGCCCATAGGAACAATCGGTCGAAAATCAAGTTTTAGTATAAAAAACTTTTTTGTTTTATGAGATATCTAAAGAAAACTAATACAATAAGGATATGACTTGGTTTTATATATCCTGTCCAAAGTTTGTTCACATCGGACCACTATATCATATAGCTGTCATAGGACCGATCGGGTGAAAATAAAGTCTTAGTATGAACTTTTTTTTTAGATATCCTGTCCAAAGTTGGTTCAAATCGGAGCACTGTATCATAAAGCTGTCATAGGACCGATCGGGTGAAAATCAAGTCTTAATAAGAACAACTTTTTTGTTTTTTGAGATATCGTAACCAAACTGATGATAAGTTAACTAAATATTTTTTAATTTTTTCATTATTAGTTTTTGCCGACAGTCGAGTATGCTCGACTGTAGCACCGGCCGACTAGTTAAATATGATTATATTATTTATATAATTTTTAAATTCAATTTTGTTTTGTTCGTCTCAAAATTGGAAATCAGAAATTTTGGGGCATCTATTCTTTCGTCATTAGACTTTTACATCGTGTAGAGGTTTTTCGGAAGATATCAGAAATTTTTTTGTTTCAAATGTTTCTGCTTGTTATTTCACTAATATTAAAGAACAGTTTTAGAAAGACCCCAACAATTGAATTCTTTTAATTTATAACTGCCCGCAATGCTACAAAAAAACTTTCTGGCAACACTGGTTATTACTGCAACGTAAAAGCTATGCTACAAAAAAATGTATAGCAGCACTGATTATTTTTGCCGCGCAAAAGCTATCTCCAACATAGGATTGCAGCTATTTCAAGTTATTGCTGCTGTCATATTTGAACTCTATGTAATATGTATATATACACTTATTTGTTAATATTTTGAGAAAGCAAATTTTCAGAGACAAGTGTGATATGTGAAAAAAACACGAAATTTTATTGACTATACATATTAAAATTTGAAAGAAATGTAAAATGTCAATTTTCTAAAAACGCCAAAATGTTAGCCAAAAAAAATTTTTTCACCTGTTAAAGTTTACCTGACTAAGACATATCTGAAGCTTTTATGGCTTGGAAACCGGGGGTTTCAATTGTAGCAAGATTTAGCGTTTTCCCGCTAAACTAGCGGTTTTTCCAAAACTCGTAAAACAAACATTTCTAAATTTTCCGAAGCCCTTTGATACAAACAAACACACAAACAAACTGACTTTTCATTTCATTTTGGGAAGTCAACTAAAAATTTCAAATTTAAATATCTTTTTAACCAGTAATCGGATTTGGGTGATCGAGGTATCAATCGAAGCGAATTTTTAAAATTAAAAAAAAATAAACAATGTCGCCAAAAGGCCCAAACAGCCCCACTAGCTGCAATCATTTAAATTTTTCCACTCCCACTTACACCCCCTTATCTCATGACCCAGGTGAATTAGAAGAAGTTTTAGTATGCCATTTTGTTAGTTTGGTCTAAACATTTCGATCGGTATATAACTCGTTCTAATCGGACAGTCGTTGCAAATTTTCCATATAAGCTTTATATATTGCTACGAGGTAAAAGTCTAGTGACGAAAGCAATTTCTAGACCCAAAATTTCTGATATCCAATTTTGTGACGAACAAAATTCAGTTTATCTAAAAATTTTAAATAAAAATATAAATTAATATAAAAGCGAAAATTGGCATTGTGCACTGTGAGTAAAAGGGTGATCTTCTTTGTACATAAAATAACTTTTGCGCAGTGCCGAATGCCAATTTTCGTTTTTTATATTAATTTATATTTTTATTTAAAATTTTAGATTAAACTGAATTTTGTTCGTCACAAATTGAATATAAGAAATTTTGGGTCTAGAAATTGCTACTAGACTTTACCTCGTTTAGAGGTTTTTTGTGGATATCAGAAATTTTTGCAATTGCTTTTGCTTTTGACATTGTAACTTTATCATTAATGCAGGCAAATAGTAAAATATAAAAATTTAGTTGTTGAACGTATTTCATATTTAAAAAATTTTTTTTCTTTAATTACAAAGGAAAACTAGGGGGCCCCGCCCCCTGCTCGCTTTGCTCGCGTTGCTACAGCCGAGCATACTCTACTGTCGGAGACCTCGTACTTACTATGAAAAAAAAAAATTTTCATACTAAGACTTGGATTTCACCCGATCGGTCCTATGACAGCTATATGATATAGTGGTTCCGATTAGAACCAACTTTGTTCAGGATATATAAATCTTAAATAAATGCATATTCTATTAGTTTGGTCACGATATCTTGTAAAAAAAAAAAAGTTTTTCATACTAAGACTCAATATTGGACCGATCGGTCCTATGACAGCTATATGATATAGTGGTCCGATTTGAACCAACTTTGGTCAGGATATATAAAACTAAGTTAAATGCATATTGTATTAGTTTGGTTAAGATTTCTCAAAAACAAAAAAGTTTTTCATACTAAATCCTAATGTTGACCCGATCGGTCCTATGACAGCTATATGATATAGTGGTCCGATTTGAACCAACTTTGGTCAAAATATTTAAAACCAAGTTAAATGCGTATTGTATCATAAAACCAAAAAGTTTTTCGTACTAAAACGTGACTTTCGACCGATAGAATAATGTATTTATTCACTTAACAGGTAATATCTTCCGAACCCCTCAACCAAAATTTATGTTTCATATACCAAAACACGAAATTGTACGTATTACAACATATTAAAATTTAACAGAAATCGTTAGAGCCGCTTTATCAGAAATCGCCAAAATGTAAGCTAAAAAACTTTATTTCACCTGTAAAATGTTACCTGAGTACTTTAGAAAAAAAGTTTAAAGATACGCCTAAAAGCCCTCAAACACACCTTTCTAATGATATATAGAACATGTCTGTAGCTGTAGAAACGGTTGAGGTTTCAATTTTAGCGGGATTTAGCGTTTTCCCGCTAAACTAGCGGGAAATTGAAAAAGTCGTAGAACAAACATTTCTAAATTTTCGAAAAGGAATCAATCCCCATCATTACATTTAAGCTTCTTTAGCGCTTTGATACAAACAGACAAACAAAGAAACTCCATTTTCATTTCATTTTGAGAAGTCCACTAAAATTTATTTAATTTTTGAACCAGTTATCGGATTTGGGTGATTGAGGTATCAATCGACGTGTATTTTTCAGTAGAATTTTTAAAAAATAAAAAGTTTTACCAAAAGGCCCCAGCAGCCCCATTAGCTGCAATCATTTAAATTTTTCCCCTCCCACTTACATCCCCGTATCTCATGACCCAGGCTGGTTTGAAAAAGTTGAGTATGCCATTTTGTAAGTTAAGACTAAACCTTTCGATCGGTATATAACTCGATCTGATCGGACAGTCGTAGCAAATTTTCCAACTTAGCTGTATATATTGTTAGTCGCCTTTCGCACCCTTCGTGATGCTTTCGTCACTAACGCGAACTGCCGTCCGCAGACGGACATGGCTCAATCGACTCGGCTGTTGATCCTGATCAAGAATATATATACTTTGGGGGGTCTACCACGCCCCCGTCTGCCTGTTACATACATTCTGCCAAACACATTATACCCTTTTTTGCCCATTTTCATGTGCTCAGGGTATAAAAAAAATAAATAAATTTCATATGCGTTGCAGAAAGACACAACAAGTTTAGGCCAATTAAACAAGTTTAAGCCCGAATGGTCAAAAAACAAAACTAAAATATCTGGAAACACTGGCTTTTTTTGCAACACAAAACAAAATTTTCTGGCAACATTGGATATTTTTGCCGCGCAAAAGTTGTCTGCTACATAGGTTTGCTGATATGCCACTCTATTGCTGCTGTCATCTTTGAACTCTTAGTAATATGTATATATACACTTAATCGATAATATCTTGCCGAAACGAATTTTTATAGATAAGTGTGTTATACCACAGAACGCGGAATTTTATTATTTTATTATTGACTATAACATATTGAAATTTGATAAGGATGTCATGTCAATTTTTCAAAAATATCTAAAATGTAATCTAATGAGCCATATTTCACCTGTAAAATATTACCTGAGTACTTTAGAAAAAAAGTTTAAAGGTACGCCTCAAATTCACCTTTCCAATGATATATAGAACATATCTGTAGCTTATATGGCTTGGAAGCTATTGGGGTTTAAATTTTAGCGGGATTTAGCGTTTTCCCGCTAAACTAGCGGCTTTTTTCAAAAAGTCGTAGAACAAACATTTCTAGATTTTCGAAAAGGAATAAATCCCCATCATTACATTTAAGCTTCTTTAGCGCTTTGATACAAACAGAGAGACAAACACACAAACAAACTGACTTTTCATCTCATTTTTGAGAAGTCCACTAATCCAGGTATCAATCGACGCGTATTTTTGATTAGAGTTTTTAAAAAATTAAAAATTAGCTGCGATCGTTTAAATTTTGACCCTCCCACTTACACCCCCGTATCTTATGAACCAGATTAGTTAGAAGAAGTAATAGTATGTTATTTTGTAAATTAGGACTAAACCTTTCGACCGGTGTATAACTCGATCTGATCGGACAGTCATAGCAAATTTTCCATATTAGCTGTATATATTGCTGGTCGCCTTTCGTTGCCTTCGTGCTGCTTTCGTCACTTGCGCGAGCTGCCGTTCGCAGTGATATTAATTTTTTGTTTTATATTCTCTTCATGATATGTATTTGGATACAAAAACCTTGTGCTGTAGGCTCTTAAAAAGGGGTAAAGTACAGTATATTTTCAATCAGTTATGGATATTTGAATCATCTATAATGTTGAACTTATATTTCTATTAAATTGCATTTATTAACCTTAAAGTCTGCCCCTAATTTTCTGAATGAGCAAAGTTTGGAGCTCAATAAAATACTATTTTACACTTGACCTTCTTTTAAACACAATTTCCATTTATTAAACCTTAAAATAGACCTCGGCAAATGTATACATACGATAAGTTTACAGTCCAGAAAGCACGAACCACATACTTGAGAGAACTAGACATAGACCTTACACAATCAAGCGACCAACCAAGCGATCCCAACGACCCGACCCGACCCGACCGACCCACATACCATAAATGCCAAAAGTGTTTTGTAGTGTTAATAAACATGCGCATAATGTAAATGAAAATTGCAAAATTTTCGTGTAATTTTCATATGTAAGTCAACGTTCAGTGAAATTTGCTTGCTTTTGGGTTAGATGGCTTTACCACTCAAAGGTCGCTTTCTGCACACTCTAATGGATTAATTATTGGTGTATATGACCCCAAAATAGCGATAAGTGTTTTCTTAGGTAACATTCTCGTACTGCCCATTTAAGTAGGTGTTGCATCATCAGATGCGTTTCATAAACAAAATGCAGTCGAAAATGAAAAAAAATACATCAATAATGCTTCATAAACATTCTCACTTTTCTATAGATGATATCTCCTAGCATACCCCGTTGAACTTTTTGTAAAGAAAACTTTACAGATTCGTCGAGGATTTTCTATCCGGGCCGGAGTAATTCGAAAAGCGGCTAACAAAATATCTGTAGCCGGGTCAGCTACGCACTCCGCTTTGCTGTCAAAAATTGTTGTGGTATTTTCTACGAAGTTGATCTATATTCGAGCGAAGAGCGTTTCTACCGTGCTAAAATATCAGAAGCTGACCCTGTTGCACCATCAAAAAGTCGGAATTAATTATTCTTAATTATGTACAGCAATTGCCAATAAACGTTTCTTTTGCGGAATACGTATCTGATATTGAGATGATATGAATTTTGCACTACATGCCATCAAGTCCGACTGGGTATTCCGGAAGAATTCAATCCCCTACTCCAGAAACGTCCATGAAGTGCACGCGTTGCAATTAGGAAATTTTCTGAATTCAGCACATAAAAAAAAAACAACAACATATAAACAAACAAACATACACGTCAGAAAATGGGAACGGAGAAAATACTTATTACTATTCGTTGGCACGCATTCAAAATGGACCAGATGGTCCAGAACTTTTGCAATAGAACATGATTTTTAGCTAGGCGTGCAAAGAACAACTTAAAATTAATGGCGCTAAACAACGGTCGCTCCATATAAATAATTCTTTCAATAAAGGGATTTCTCTTACTGTTTACTTTGTATTAGATTGTTACTGTACATTGCTACTGTACAGTGTTCAAAGTACTGTTTCTAGAATATCGACTTGAATATAAAACCAAAATGGATTTTTATTTATATCCAAATCGCAAATGTTTTTGTTTCAGTCAAGTTTGTCATAAAGTATAAGACAAAACGATTAAATAATTTAATTAAATATGAAAAGGTTTTTATATTTGGTATATATACAGAGCGCAAGCAGTTGTTGGCCGAGTCTTTGGAGTCTCGTCAAGAAGACTTAGGAAAGTTTCATGAGATAAGTTATTTGAATTGAAGCTTAGCAATGCAATTACTCAGTTTAAAAGTAATAAATACATATACAATACATATACATATATGTACAATACATATGAGCGACAAAAAGAAGCTCAAAATGGAACATTGAACACTAAATTTATGCGCATTTTACGCCTTTTGTATATTAATTGAGAAATTGCATTGTAATGCTGAGCGATCTATCTGTGCGAACTGTAAAAGATACATTTGTATGTATAATTTTCAATCCTCAGCATCTTTGCCTAACCTACTGAAATATGTAAAAAATCTTGAAGATTTCAGTATTGACGACGACTTGATATTGATGACACGACAAAAATATAACTTTTTTTTTCCCGAAGAGTCGAATATATTTAATTTTCTACGGTTAGAATAACAGTGAGGTAAAAAAGATTGTAGAAATTGAAATTTATCCAAAATAATTAAAGACAAAATAAATATTTGAATAAGGATAATTATATAATAAAAAATATTTAAATCGTAAAATTGGGAAATTTGAAATAAGAAAAGTCAATTAATTAAAAGAATCAAGGAAAAATGAAAGCAATGAAAATATATTTTTAGACCCCGTACTTAAAAAAAAGTACAGGGGTCTTTTGGGTTTGTTTTAACGAATATAAGCGTAACAGGCAAAAGGAGGCGTGGCGGACCCTATAAAGTATGTATATTCTTGATCAGCATCAATAGCCAAGTCGATATAGCAATGTCCGTCTGTCTGCCTGTCCGTCCGTCTGTATGAACACCTAGATCTCAGAGACTATAAGAGCTAGAGACACCAAACTTGGTAAGTAGGCTCCTCTATATTGCAAGCAGATCAAGTTTGTTTCAAAATTCGGCCACGCCCCCTTTATAGCCCACAAATAAAAAAAATTTCATATCCAAATTATAAGAACAATTTAAAAGCTAGTGACACCAAATTTGGTATGTAGATTCCTCAATATTGCAGGCAGATCAAGTTTCTTTATTGTTTTAGTATGAAAAACTATTTTGTTTAATGAGATATTGTAACCAAACTGATGCAGTAAGTATATATAACTTGGTTTTATACATCCTGTCCAAAGTTGGTTCAAATCGGACCACTATATCATATAGCTGTCATAGGACCGATCGGGCGTAAATCAAGTCTTAGAAAGAAAAATATTTTGTTTTATGAGATATTGTAACCAAACTGATAGAATATGCATTAAACTTGGTTTTATATATCCTGTCCAAAGTTGGTTCGAATCGGACCACTATATCATATAGCGCCCATAGGAACAATCGGTCAAAAAACAAGTTTTAGTATGAAAAACTTTTTTGTTTTATGAGATATCGTAATCAAACTTAGACAATGAGCATATAACTTGGTTTTATATATCCTGTCCAAAGTTGGTTCAAATCGGAGCACTATATCATATAGCTGTCATAGGACCGATCGGGCGAAAATCAAGTCTTAGTATGAAAATCTCTTATGTTTTATGAGACATCGTAATCAATCTGATAGAATAAACATTTAAGTTAAATAATTATTTTTTAATTTTTTACATTATTAGTTATTGCCAAAGTAAGTACGGGGTCTCCGACAGTCGAGTTTGCTCGACTGTAGCACCGGCCCACTAGTTTAATTCTGTGTTAGGACTCACATCATTCATAATTCTAGAGAACAATTAACTCTTATTTAAAAATGCAACTCAAAATATAAAAAAATTGTTTTAAAGCTCTTGAAGGTTGTTACACTTTCCACAGAATTATTTCGTTTGATGTGGAAATACGTCTTAATGAAGCCCATTAATTTTAATGCGCAGACATTTGTCGGCTTTTCCAGGTTTGGGATGAGATGAGAAATTTCTGTTAAGGGGCGCCTCATATGAAATTAATGAGATTTTATTGTTGCTGTTGATGCAATGGCAACATTATGTGTCGTGTTGCCTCTGTAAATGTCAGGCAGTCAATCACATGCGGATTTTGAAGATACTTCAACAGCTGAGGAGGAAGATTAAGGCAGATTCATGCTATGCCATCTTAAAGAAATGGAATATTTTGTTGTTGGTCTTGTATATCTGTCAGTGGCAAGTGTAATGCATTATTATGGGGGTGAGTTTGAGAAGTGTTAAGGAGTTGAAATAGATTGAAGAGAACGAGTGAGTAATGTTATATACTTTGATTGATAAAGCAGTCATTATATTCGAATTAATAATATTTGTATGCCAAAAATAGCTTATATATTTATTTAATAAAAATTTTTCAATTGACGTCTTAAGAAATTATCGCTCAAAAGCTTTTATTTTCCACTTAAAAGAAGAGTCATTACAAACTAGTCGGCCGGTGCTACAGTCGAGCATACTCGACTGTCGGAGACCCCGTACTTACTTTGGCAAAAACTAATAATGGAAAAAATTAAAAAATATTTAGTTAACTTAAATGCATATTTTATCATATTGGTTAGAATGTCTCATAAAACATAAAAGATTTTCATACTAAGACTTGATTTTCGACCGATCGGTCCTATGGCAGCTATATGATATAGTGGTCCGATGTGAACCAACTTTGGACAGGATATATAAAGCCAAGTTTTATTTATATTCTATTAGTTTGGTTACGATATCTCATAAAACAAAAAAGTTGTTCATACTAAGACTTAATTTTCGCCGGATCGGTCCTATAACAGCTATTTAATATAGTGGACCGATTTGAACCAACTTCGGTAAGGATGAATAAGACTAACTTAAATGCATATTCTATAAGTTTGGTTACTATATCTTATAAAACTAAAAAGTTTTTCATACTAAAACTTGTTTTTTGACCGATTGTTCCTATGGGCGCTATATGATATAGTGGTCCGATTCGAACCAACTTTGGACAGGATATATAAAACCAAGTTTAATGCATATTCTATCAGTTTGGTTACGATATCTCATAAAACAAAATATTTTTCTTTCTAAGACTTGATTTACGCCCGATCGGTCCTATGACAGCTATATGATATAGTGGTCTGATTTGAACCACCTTTGGACAGGATGTATAAAACCAAGTTATATACTTAACTGATGCACAGTTTGGTTACAATATCTCATTAAACAAAAAAGTTTTTCATACTAAAACAAGAAACAAACTCGATCTGCCTGCAATATTGAGGAATCTACATACCAAATTCGGTGTCACTAGCTTTTAAATTGTTCTTATAATTTGGCTATGAATTTTTTTATTTCGATTTGAGGGTGATAAAGGGGGCGTGGCCGAATTTTGAAACAAACTTGATCTGCTTGCAATATAGAGGAACCTGCATACCAAGTTTGGTGTCTCTATCTCTATATATAGGGTCTGCCACGCCTCCTTCTGTCTGTTACGCACATATTCGTTAAAGCAAACCCAATAGACTCGTGTACTTTTTTAAGTACGGGGTCTAAAAACAGGCAGCCAATTTTAAACGATTTAAATTTTTACAAATTTAATTTTTTTGGTTGATGTTATGGTATTTGTTACCTGGCGAACACGAAATTAAACAGAATTTTAAGTATACATGTATAATTTTCAGATATTTTTTTCCCGGAAATAAAAATTTTTGTTCGTCCAGAGAGTCAAAAGGAAAGTAAGAGTGAGAGACTGCTTGAAAGTGAAAGAAAGAGAACTTTGCGTTTACAATCATGCTATTTAATTGCTTGCAATTTCATTTTGGTAACAAGGAAACGGAAAAACGGATAATGGTCAGCCACCTGATGGGGGTGGTTTCTGATGGAGGTAGAATGGGCGGGGGTTATATGTATTTGCCTATTAATCAACAAGTGAGTGTGACTTGACGTACGGGCAGGCGCGGCAACCAATACTTGTAACTCACAGTTAATAAATCGACTGATTGTTGAGAAAAATATATTGCACATCAGGTTTCTTAATAATAACAATAACAACAACAAGTCACGCTCGCTAGTGTCCAAGTCCAAGTCATTGAATGTGGCCCAGTCGGAAATTACCAAACGGAAGTCTCATTTGAAAAAGGATTGCCAGTAAAAGTATCTAACAGTTAACAGATCGCATGCTGAGGCCAAACTACTGTTAAAACAACTTCGAAGGCAGCGTGCGTGTTGAATTTCATTTCTAAATTATATTATTAAAGAGGCTGTAAAAAAAAATTGTAAGAAAAGAGTTATCATGCAGCGCAGATTGAATGCTCTAACGAATGTATGACAAGAAAGTGGCTAGTAGCAATTTAAGAGCTAAAGTAACTATGGTAACTTGAAGCTCAAAATAAGTATTTCTATTGAATGTCAACGAAGTTAACAATAAAGTGACAATGGAAAAAATATTGTAGCTTACCAGGCAATTAATTATGAAGAGCCGATAGCTGACTAATTGAAACATATAAATCTAGGTAATACTAGATTAGCTATGTGATGAAGAAAAGTGTGTTTCATTGTAAAGTTCCTAGCAACAGCTAATTTTTCACATGTTTAGTTAAGATCTCAGTTAATATAATATTAAAATAATTAATTAAATTCAATTAAGATGAAAAACGAACATAAATATGTGTAACTCTGATTAATTAACCATTCAGAATATAATAAACGATTTGTCGGAAGTGAAAATCTTTACCCCGTTTTTGTATCAATCTGGAAATTTTTTGCGTATTGAATTCACTTCCAGTTGGTGAATTTAAGTCCAATAAAGTGATAAAACATAATATTAAAATGTTTATCCCAAATGCAACGTAAAAAATTACGTTTTTTAAGTCCGGTAAAATAGGAAGTGAAAACCGGAACAGGCATGATAGACATGAATATTTTATGCGAAAAAGTTTGAACAGGAAAACGATCCGATTTAAATGCGCATTGAGTACAAGCAACAAATCAATCGTAATGTCAGCAAGTAATGTAATTAATGTGACCATAGATTACATTTAATACTCCTTAATAAATAGAATGTATATGAAAGTCAATGTACCTATTTAACATCAAGCACTTAAATCTAAACTTGATTGTGTTTGTTCAACAGCCAAAATATATTTAATAGTCAAAATTGCCAGGCATCACTTAAAAAAGTTATTAGAGTGCGACAACAACAACAACAACAACAACACCGAAAACTGCTGCCAGCTGTGCCCCCATAGATGATGAAGGTGATGATGATGTTGTGTCTGCTGTAGTTGTTTTTGTTGTTGTCGCCTAAAACTGATCATTGACCGTCACGCCTGACGCAAATGCAGCATCAGCTGCCGTCGCTTTCGAAATTCGTGTGCCAAGCATGTGTGGGCGGTTCAGAAAAAGTGGGCGTGTACGGGGTAGGGGCAGGAGGCGAGTTGTCTGAGCATTGGCTACTCAATCAAATGGGCAGCAAAGCGCCAGGCAGACAATGATCTACACACGAATCCGCCAACTGCGATTTGCATTTATGGGATAAACTTCGGACAGCACACGTTACAGATACATATACAAATTTCTTTTCATTATGTTAATTTTGTTTTAATTTTTAGCTAGGCCTCCCATATGAGCATGCAAAATGTAATTATATATCTACGCAAATGTGAATAAACTTTTGCTTTGAACCGACGGCGGCTGTTGAGGCTGCGGCATGCGGTGTACGAGGCGTATGAGTGACGTGTTGTGTATTTGTGATGTGTTTTGCGAGGTGTTTAGATTAATCCAAACTGACTGAGCTCACTTTTGGCAAAGGCCAACACTTGCAAATTTGTAATAATTCTATCTATGCGGTTCCCATACATATTTATAAACATGATTATATGCTATTTTTAATTTCTCACCTTTTTTTATTGCGAATTATGATTGTTTAAGTGGGTTATTTGGCTATTTATGTAGCGGTAAATGTTTAATATTTTATCTGAAGTCTTAGCAAGTTGGTGCATCCATAGTGTTACCTGCAGAGAGCGAGACAGAAGGATAATACAAACTTAACCCGAATCGTCCTGAGCAATTTTTTTTATTCGAGTTTCTTCATGAAACTTTCAGGACTGATAAATTTGAGATCGCTGAATCCGAAAAAGACATTCCTTTTGTTCGTCCTTGTCAGGATAATCGACAGGACCATTTTTTCGGCTGTTACCATATGGTAACGCTGGGAATTACAGTGTATAGGTTTTGAAGACCCCGTACTTAAAAAAAAGTACAGGGGTCTATTGGGTTTGTTTTAACGAATATGTGCGTAACAGGCAGAAGGAGCCGTGGCAGATCCTATAAAGTATATATATTCTTAATCAGCATCAATAGCCGAGTCGATATAGCAATGTCCGTCTGTCCGTCTGTCTGTCTGTCTGTCTGTCCGTCTGTATGAACACCTAGATCTCAGAGACTATAAAAGCTAGAGACACCAAACTTGGTATGCAGGTTTTTCTATATTGCAAGCAGATCAAGTTTATTTCAAAATCCGGCAACGCCCCCTATATCGCCCACAAATCGAAAAAAAAATTCATATCCAAATTATAAGAACAATTTAAAAGCTAGTGACACCAAATTTGGTGTGTAGATTCCTCAATATTGCAGGCAGATCAAGTTTGTTTCTTTTTTTAATTGGACCACTATATCATATAGCGCCCATAGGAACAATCGGTCGAAAGTCAAGTTTTAGTATGAAAAACTTTTTTGTTTAATGAGATATCGTAATCAAACTGATACAATAAGCATATAACTTGGCTTAATATATCCTGTCCAAAGTTGGTTCAAATCAGATAACTATATCATATAGCTTTCATAGGACCGATCGGGTGAAAATCAAGTCTTAGTATGAAAATCTTTAATATTTTATGAGACATCGTAATCAATCTGATAGAATATACATTTAAGTTATCTAATTATTTATTAATTTTTTCCATTATTAGTTTTTGCCATAGTAAGTACGGGGTCTCCGACAGTCGAGTATGCTCGACTGTAGCACCGGAAAAGTCTAATAAACACAGCTTTATCCAACAGGGGGGGCTCCTCCTTGATACATATAACAAAATTGGTTCATAGGAACAATCGGGGTCAAATTCACGTTTAGTATGGAAAATTTTTTTCTTTTCTGAGATATCTCAACCAAACTGATACAATATGCATTTAACTTAGTTTTATATATCCTGACCAAATTTGGTTTTAATCGGCTTACTATATCATATAGCTGTCATAGGAGCAATTATATTTCATGAACAAAACAGTACCGAAACGCGATTAAAATGTGTGTATCGTAACACGAAAATAAAAAGCGTAAATTTACCGAAAAAAATATTTTTTTTTGATTTTTTTTATGATTAAAAAGAGCACTCTTTTACTTTTCTAATACGCATTGCATATAGTTCAGTATTAAAATTAGTTAAACGATTTAAATTTACTTGCGACGAATTGCCAAATTATTCGATCAGCTGATTTCGAGAGATTGTTTCAATCAACTTTTTATCGATTAGAGACAACAAATTACTCTTAGAATTTGATATTAAAGTTAATCCTTTGTTAATATGTTGTCTAAAAATGAAGTTTTAGTTAATGCCTATTGCTTGTTACCATATGGTAACGCTGGGAATATTCGGGGTAAATGAATATATAGTATAATAAATACATCTTGTGATATTTTCTTTCAAAACCATATTTATGTAACTTAATTAAGAAATTGCGACGTTCATACCGAGTCGGTATTACGGACTACAAATTTGCACAAATTCAATTTTCAATTTTTTTTTTTTTTCTTGATTTTATTTATATTAGTTTTTTCTCCTATCTTTAAATGATGAAGATCCAACTTAGCTGATACCAAAATATAAAAAGAGATAAACATCATATAACTTATATGTCACATTTTGTCGTAATGTAAGTTGTTGCTGTGGAAATGCCCATATATGTATAAGAAGTCAGGTATCTTAGGTATGTTAAATAATTTGACATGTAAACTCTTTAAACTCATTTACTTTAAACTTTCGTGCAGATAATCTCAAGAGCATCATTGGCTTCCTTTTTTAGCTCATTATAAAATTCACACACAATTTCCCCTTTTAATCCCATAGATACATCCTGAAAATTGTTCAGTTCATGTTGCTAGGAAATCAAACGTTCGCCACAGAATTCCTCTACACAATCAACAGCTTGTCTATCAAGTAAAAACGGCACAAAACGTGCTGCTTATCCGCAAGCAAGTAAATAATGTATTATATCGCCCCCGAACCCCCCATGAAAAGCTTATGTATCACTTGCGCTTGCGCACATTTCCTATATACAGGCCAGACACAATGCGATGCTACAGATGGGTCTGACTACAGCCTATGTCAACATCGAAAGTAAAACATGGTAGACCCTGGATGAGTCATCGACAGCCGCCATTCTTTATTTAGTCGTGCCTGTTGAGCAGCCGGAAGTTCTCTTCCCTTTCCCCCTAAATCAAAACAAAAAAAATGAATAAAAAAACATCTCTTAACTCATTTTCTCCTTTCCATTTCCATTCCGTTTCATCTAAGGATTTTAGTCTAATTTAGCGTAATCTCGGCAACACTGTTAGAGTTTGATATCGACTAAAAGCTCCGGCCCAGACAACTTATACAATTTCATTTGTATCTCTTCCTTCTGAAGCGTTGTGTATCTGTTGGCTGCTGTCAGAAATGCAGACTCCCCAATCTCTATGCCGCTTTGTCCATCTCTCTCTGTCCCTCTCCCTCTGTCTCTCTTCCTTTCTGTGCTTTTAATTTTATCGATTTGCATCTGCTTGGGTCTGTTGGGGTTTCACTTCCCAAATTGATTTGACTGCCAACTGGGGATTGTCCTTGCTGCTGGACCATACAATGTGCTTTTTATTGGTAATGGGCATGAGAATGTAGTAGCCTTGAATGCAGAAATGACACTTTTTTATTTTTTTTGTTTTTTTTTTTTGAGATTTGTCATAGCACTTAGAAAAATATTTATTTAATGAAGTGGTTTATTAGAGAAAGAAAGTATAAATGTAATTGTGCCTTGTAAATTAAATGACAGGTGACAACTTAATATAAATATTTTAAAGTTATATATTAAATATGTACATATGTAAGAAAACATCACCGTGTGTTTTTTTTTTTTTTTATCTTTTTAGATATATAGAGAGATAAAGTAATAAAATAAAAAGTTAAAAAAAAAACAATTTAATATTAATGGCGAACCAAACCTTAATCATGGTCAATGGTTCGAGCCAACGCACCGAACCTTTTCCAAAAATTTTGATGAAGCAAAAAGGATTTGTTTTCTTAAGTATTTATTAATGTTGATCCAAGGCAATGAAATCAATGCCCCAAGAACTTGGGATAAGGGTGCAAAGGATCTTATAGACCCCTTTTTAGGGGCAAGTAAGGCACACCAATTGCCACTTGTAAGCTGCTTGTCAGCTTGACCTTTTTGTATAATAAATTTTTAAGCATGGCCAGGTAAAGAGTCAGAAAAAGTGGGGAATGGAGATGGAGTAAGTTGCCTACTTTTCAAGCAAGCACAGAGGTAGTAATAAAACTAAATTTCATTACTCACATGTCGAAATGGCTAACGGAACTCGCATAACACAACAAGCTGCTGTCTGAGCCAACTAAATATTCTGTAATATGTATGTATTCTGTAATATATATATATATATATATATATATATATAGATACAGTCAGACGCACACACATATAAAAGTCCAAGTGTGGCCTCGACAAATGTTGAGTTCAAGGAGACGTCACTGATGTAGTTCTCATTGCTTTCGCAGTTGCAGCTTCCTACAGCTGTTGTCCAATCCGAAGGACTCAACAGCCAAACTCTCCAAAGTGTTGCGCTCATACTCTCTTACACTCTTACTCTCCCCACGCTCTCAGTGAGAGTGCGCGCTTGATCTGGCAACTCTCCGCTGGATTGCATCTGACTTACAGTCCACTCAACAGTTATGCAATGTTACAAAAATACTATTACATTATGCTGCGGTCTCTGTTTGTGGCTTACATTAACATGGTACATTTAGTGAGAGTTTTTTTATGTTCCCTCTCGTTCTATCACTGCTCTAGCTCGCTCTTTTCAATGACGTCAAATGCTTGCAGTCAACTCTCAACTGACTGCACAATCTAAAACAGAGAGTCTGGTCTATTATACAAGATTTTTTCTACAACTGCCGTTGACAGTTATTCCAACATGACGTCGATGTGGGGCGTTCATTCTTTTGAGCGGGTGGGTACTAAAGCAGCCATTGTTTTCAAAGTTGTATAAAAGTTTTCACAAAGTTAATGCGTTTTAGAGCAGGATAGAAACCAAGGCTTTGTATCTCTCTGATTTATAAAATTGGCTGACTTTAAAAGATGGACGGCAAATTCAGTTTAATATAAAACTTTTAAATAAAAATATAAATTAATAAAAAAAAAACAATATTGGCATTGTGCGCTGTGCGCAAAAAGAGTGAACTTCTCTGACATAAAAATTACTTTTTGCGCAGTGCCGAATGCCAATTTTCGTTTTTTTTTTCAAATTTATATTTAAAATTTTTATATTAAACTGAATTTTGTTTGTCACAAAATTGGATATCAGAAATTCTGGGGCTAGAAATTGCTTTCGTCACTAGAGTTTTACATCGTGTAAAGGTTTTTTTGTGTGATATCAGAAATTTTTGTAATTGCTTTTGCTTTTGACATTGTAACTGTATCATTAATGCAGGCAGATAGTAAAATATTAAAATTAAGTTGTTGAATTTCTTTCATATTTAAAATTTTTTTTCCTGTAATTATAAAGATAACTAGGGGCTCCGCCCCGCTCGCGTTGCTACAGTCGAGCATACTCTACTGTCGGAGACCCCGTACATATTATGGAAAAAAAAGTTGTTCATACTAAGTCATGGATCGGATCGTGGTTAGTGGTTCGATTAGAACTAACTTTGGTCAGGATCTATAAGTCTAACTTAAATGCATATTATATTAGTTTGGTTACGATATCACATAAAACCAAAAAGTTTTTCATACTAAGACTTAATATTAAACTTATCGGTCCTATGACAGCTATATGATATAATGGTCCGATTTGAACCAACTTTAGTCAGGATATATAAAACCAAGTTTAATGCATATTGTATTCGTTTGGTTAAGATTTCTCATAAAACAAAAAAGTTTTTCACAGAAGAACTGGAATTTCGCCCGATTGGTCCTATGACAGCTATATGACATAGTGGTCCGATAGGAACCAACTTCGGTCAAGATTTTTAAATCTAAATTTAATGCAGATGCTATCAATTTGGTTAAAATATCTCTTTAAATAAAAAAGTTTTTCATATTGAAACCTAATTTTGACCCGATCGGTCCTATGACAGCTATATGATGTAGTGGTCCGATTTGAACCAACTTTGGTCAGGACATATAAAACCAAGTTAAATGCATATTTTATCAGTTTGGTTGCAATATCTCATAAAACTAAAAAGTTTTTCGGACTTAAACGTGATTTTTGACCGATAGAAAAATGTATGTATTCAGTTAACAGGTAATATCTTCCAAGCCCCTCAGCCAAAATTTTTGTTTCATACGCAAAATTTTACGTACTACAACACATTCAAATTTAATAAAAATAGTTAGAACCGTTTTGTCAGAAATCGCCAAAATGTAAGCTAAAAAACTTTATCTCACCTGTAAAGTGTTGATTTAGTACTTTAGAAAAATAGTTTAAAGGTACGCCTAAAAGCCCTCAAACACACCTTTCCAATGAAGCTGTTTCAATTTTAGCGGGATTTAGCGATTTCCCGCTAAGCTAGCGGTTTTTTTTTCAAAAAGTCGTAGAACAAACATTTCCAGAATTTCGAAAAGGAATAAATCCCTATTATTACATCTAAGCTTCTTTAGCGCTTTGATGCAAACAGAAAAACAAACAGACAAACAATTGTTTCATCTCATTTCGAGAAGTCCACTAAATATTTCAAAATTAATTATCTTTTAAACTAGCAGTCGGATTTCGGTGATCGAGGTATCAATCGCGTACTTTTGATAAAATTAAAAAAAAAAAAAAATTAAAAAAGGCTCCAACGGCCCCATTAGCGTCAATCATTTAAATTTTTCCCCTCCCACTTACACCCCCTTATCTTATAATCCAGGTGAGTTAGAAGAAGTTTGCCATTTTGTTAGTTTGGTCTTAACCTTTCGATCGGTATATAACTCGATCGGATCGGACAGTCGTAGCAAATTGTCAATATTAGGTCTATGTGTTATATTGCTAGTCGCCTTTCGCACCCTTTGTGCTGCTGTCGTCACTAGCGCGAACTGCCGTCTGCAGTGATAAAAGTCATAGCATAACTGCATTTCCTATCCCACAAATTATTACTGATAATATCAGAAAAAACTAGAAATAATTATTGCAATTTATAACCATATTAGGAAAATAATATAATCAAGATTTTATTATAAGTTGCAATTGATTAGCTTGATTAATTAGAAAAAGGAAGTCAATTTAGTTCAAAATATAAATTATTACCAATTTGTTTACCTATGCGATTGTAAATCGTGAGCTAATTTACAGTACGCACATATTGACTTCAATACAACTTTAATGACAAGTTCAATCGAAATCAAAACAAACATCACATTTTACTGCGTAATTCATCAAATCAGACAGAAAGCGAAAGAGAGAGGGAGGGAGAGAAAAAACACAAAAATAATACTATACAATCATTTCCGCAATTGGCAGCCCAATTAATACTTGGGTGCTACGGGAGAGGATATGGAACTGAAATTGAAAAAAACAGGCAACGAGGCAATTTCAAAATATGATTCAAGTCGTTGAAGGCAGTCTTCAAGTGACCCAACTGACTTTTAGTATTGAATATTTGTGATCATCGTGGCGATATAACAATATCATTAGCTACAATAACAACAAATAGAGTCATTGACTGACTGCAACAGCACCAACAACAAAAGAAAATAACAGCAACTGAGATAGGGGAACAAGCTTTATGAGACCCAAATACTCTTGGACAAAAATTTCAAATTTGAAGTTCTTTACTTTTATTTATTTCGGACACGGCTTAGTATCTCTCTTATGAAACGACTTTAAACTTCGTTCCATTTATAAAGAAGTAGACGACAAGAAAAATTTTTTTTCAATAATCAAATTTTCGAAAATGACTGCTCTCTTGCCACTGTTTTAAAACCAAGCTGAAATAAAATTATAATTACTAAACAAAATAAAATGTATGCTACTTTCGAGTACGAGGGATAGATAATATTAAATGATGGTTCTGTGAACTCAAGTAAATCGAACCAAATCGGATCTATAAGGCTCGGTTCAGTTGTAGTTTGAAGTCTTGATTATAATATACCTCAAAATGTACAGGGTGAATACATATCATTGGATTAAAGAAGAACGACAACCACATCAATTTTAAATTCTCATTTTAGTACTCTACGATAGGTTAGAGTCAAAGTCGTCATACTCTCTCTAAAAAAGTGTATAACAATAACAAAGCAAAACTTGCAACTGTAAACAAAACGCACGCGTCGTCTATAAGGCATCAAAAATGGGAAGGGGGTGTGGAAGAGGGTGTTGAAGCATTTTTGGTTAGAGCTGTGAGTCGAGACGAAAATTTCACTGTGTAACATCGTCAGCTTCATATGGAAAATTTCACTTGCACGCTTGAAAAAAAGTGCAGTCATAGGGGTATCAGATGAGGGATGGTAAGAGGAGTTGGAGGCCTGTTGTCGAGTGCGGTAATAACGCGTTTTCATGGATTGCCAATGGGGGAACCGGCTACAGTGCGTATTGTGTTTGTTTTTGTATTTTTCTTTAATTTTTTGTTTGTTTGCTTGCCTTTTTTTTTTTTTAGTACTTTCGTTATGTTTTGGAGAGATAATCGGAACATTTGTTTCTGCCTCCATAAATTGGAGCAATTTAATAATACTCTTACAAAGAGTACAATAAATTTATAACAATTCGTTTATTATATTGAATATATATTTTCCTTATGTACATACATTGCCTATATAATAACTTAAGCTTTGCTTGACCATCAGCCTTTAGTGAGCAAAATGTTGTTGTTTCATAAAATATATCAATTGTGTATTGTGTTCACTATCGAATATTAAAGTTTAGTTTGAACATTTTGGTTGAGAGCGTACTATTAAATCGGTCAAAATCGAACATTACTATGAATAACTTTTTAATTTATTAATTTATCTCAAACTAGCTCACGAAATACGAATCTAGTATTGTTGAAATCTTACCACTATTCTATTCAAAAAGCTGCCATGAAGACGAAAAGCAAGTTTGATTTGTACATGTGGGCATAACTCCGCCTTAGGATGGATTTTAACGAATAAAATATTTAGCAACATGTAATTTATATAGTAATGCAAATTTGGGCTCTGATCATGTGTCTGAATTTTTATTCAAAATTTCCTAGAATTTTTATGTCAAGAAATTGTAATCAAATATATTCATATATTCAAATCACTTTAAAGTCAGTTGTGACATTCTCAACAAGCCCTAAAAATTTCAAGCTAATTCTGAAAAAAAATTAGTTTAAAAAATTAAAAAAAACAAATCATATGTGACCCATGTGTACAAAAAATAGTGGGTTTGGCTAATGTCACATTTTGGCCGTAGCCTAGCTTACTTGAAATTTCTGAAAGGGTATTCAAGCTTCGACACATCGAAAGCCGCTGCTATTTCTAGTTTTTCTTATTTTATTTTTGGTTTGTTTTCTTATTTGTAAACATAAACATAACACATGGAGATTGAATTGAAGTATTTTTTTAATACAAAATAGATGCTACGACGGCTTCGACTGGCAGAAATCATTGTGTAGTTGTCAAAGGTTCGTTAAACCGAATACTGTTTAATTTTTATTCACAGAATTTCGGATATTTTCAATTTTAATCTTTAAATAAGCTTTTTAAAATCTGCGTGGACTATTCACGAATACATCGATTGAAATTATATTTATATTTATACATTTCAATTTAGAAACAATGTAATTGTGTTACGCGTCGATTAAAAATGTTTAAGAAAACGTAATAAGAATTATGAGAATTTAATCAACAATACCACACTCGTGGTATAATTTTCTTTACTTCGTTTATAACTTTTTGTAAAGTTAGATTGACATTCAACTTGCAAAAGACTTTCAAATTCTGAATACATTTTTATTTAATCACAAGAATAACTCTCTCATTGCTCGACATTGATCAATAATGCAGGTCAATCCCAGGGTGAATAACAAGATCATACATAATAAATATCCCGTAAATCTTTTACCGGTTAATAATGGTTTCGTAGTATTATTGTTTACTGCGGTCGAAACAAACAATAAATATCCCCCAGAAATTACCGTTTTGAGCTTCATTAGCAACGGGTAATGTAATATGAAGTATTTAAAATAGAGACGCATTGAAACTGGAGGATAAATGTGGACGCTGTGCGGCATCTGTGTACCACATGGCGCTACCTAGTTCCATTCCAACGCCAGATGCAGCCTCATTGAACTGTCAGCGCGCTGCAGCGCAATGAAGTCGAATTGCATTACAAAGTTTAACTTGCTATAAAGGTTTGTTTGGGACTTTCCCCAACCCATGGGCTTATTAGCTTACGGATAGTTTTCGCATATGCATTTGCGATCACTACTACTAAGTGCAGTGCGTAAAAGTATCTGAGAGTAACATGTGTGTGTGTATATCTCACGTATTAGGGGGGCTTATTTAAGTGTCTTTCAACTTTCAGCTAACTAATGGCCTACGCATTGGATTTATGTGGACACATCGGAAGACGGAGGTGGCATTGAGGGTGGGGCAGCTGTCAAGCGGGCGGCGTGTGAAAATTGTTAACAAATTGCAGCGTCGAAATGATTTGAAGAATACATCGATTTAAAATTAGAAAAAATATCTAAATATATGTACATAAGTTGCGCTGCAAACAGCGCACTCAGAAGTGAAATGTGTGAGAAATTGTTGTTCGTTTTTTCAATAGATTTGTAGATTTGTGAGAGTGGCAGATGCAACTTTAACTGACAATTTAGTTGGAAAGTGCTGTAGGAATGGAAAAGTCGACACGACTACTGAGATGATTAAACAATATAATTAGTTTAATCGCATTTGGTAAATCTACATGGGACAGTTTTTAATTTGATTTGAATTAGAAATTAGGACTAAAATTAGAGTTATTTTTTTTTACTATTTATTAGAATAGAAAAAAAATAAATTATAAATTGAACTAATTAACATAAATCTAAATTTAAAATAATTAATATAAATAATATAGTAGGCTATAATTTGTAGGCAAATAGATATAAACTATAAATTATATAATTTATAACGCAAGAGAGCTCTTTTTTTTTTTTTTTTTTGGTTGGGGCTTTGCCTTCTTTCCAGACGACCATAGTTTGAATCCAGAAAGTGTTTTTCTTTTTGTAATACTTACATTTATTTGGATTTTTACTAATTTTTACTTATTTTGGATCTATAATTTTTTTAATAATTTACAATAAATGAGTCAAACTGCTACTAAGATAGGGTAAGTGGAAAGCTACCTGAACAGTAAAGTATTTACTTGCTTATATTTTTTTTACTGCTTAAAATATTTTTTATAAATTTAGTTCACAAGAAACTGACTATGTATTTATATTATACAAAATATAATCGAAGATATCGGTCTTGTTAATTTTACAGAAAACAATGTAAAAGGGACCTTAAATTAAAGGTTCTAACAGTGCGTTTTGTAAATGGCTTATTGTTATTATTTCAAGAGCAGGAAACATTTAGTCTGTCCATTGAAAGGCAGTGTCAAGCTAAAATTGGTTACAATTCACACCTTAATGTGGAACACGTTGACGCCATTAACCCACTTACTCGTATGGTTGCTGGTGGTGCTTGTTGTGGCAGTGGTGGTGGAACCTGGTTCCAGGTCAATGCGATGACTCGACATCTGTTGTTTAATGTAATTTGTAAAAATTGCAGCCCATCATTTAAGGTATTTTATTATTATTACAGCATTAACAAGCTCAGCGAGGGCGAAGAATCGAAGAACTTTCATTTTTTTCTTTTAAATTCTGCTTTACCTATCAATATATATATATATAAATAAATTTTGCTCTGATTGACAATTGTTTCTTGAATCACCTTCCTTACTCCAACTTTTTCTACAACTGGAGTGAATTCGATCAGAGAGTTTGTTGAGTTTATCGAAGACATAAATAATTATGTTATTTTATATAATAAACTGACTTAACCTTTTATATCTGCCATATAATTACATGAATTATCGATAGAAATTGAAATAATTTCAATTGGATGATTGTTTTTTATAAAAAGACAAAGAATATAGTAAATTAATATAAACTGAATCAAATTAATTCCTGTTTGGATATACCAATACTTAGTGAAATAACTTTCAATTGATGTTTATGCTGATCACACATGTGTAATGCGGTCAGAAGTGTCTCCCTCAATGTGTTACGCATTTTGTGACGAATGTATAATAGCCTCTAAAGTGATACAACTCTCTGTATTTCTTCTTTGTATGTTTTTAATGTGTGCCTTTCTTCTGTGCTGTAATTTCACAAAGTTTTGTAATTTTGCGTCAATCTTTTTCTTTTTTGAACCGGTTTTTGCAGTTTGTCGACATCTCGATTGCTAAATTCATAAATAAACAATACGTATACCTACATGATCTCTGCGTAAAAGATTTTGCACATTCGAAATGAGTAATGGAAATGTGAATCACGGCACGGGGGCCTCCACCTGTCAATTTTGACAGCTCTTTTGTTTCGTATTCGTTTCGCGCGCTTTGTGGAGCAAGGACGTAAACCCACTTGTCAGACCTTGTATTTCCTGCTTTCACCGTATTTTGAGCCGCCCACATACAACAAGCGACCCCTTCAAATAAGACAACTTATTTCGGTCAGAAACAATAAGGTTAAGTTTCACTAAAATAATTCTTATAAATAATTGCTTAGGAAAATGATCTAATTTGGTAGTCAGTGGGCTCAATAAATTTCTTTTCCGCTAAAGCGGAACGTCCTGTGGACGCTGAATACAAAAAATTTCAGTATCACAATATTAACGATTGGCCGTTTCGAACTCTAATTCCCCTTCACGCAAATAAAAAAAAAATTGTTGTGTTGTTACGTACCGAATTACAGATTGTAATTAGCGCATTTCACGCTGACGTCTTAATAGGTTGAACCTATTTACGTCTGGCAAAAGTGAAATGCTGACCTTTTGGGGACCATGTTAGGTAAAGTATCGGATGAGGCAAATGTGACATTACACAACATTTGAACTTTGTGTTTCACTAAAAACTTCATTAAAACGTTGCCCAGGATACCATCACATATTATTGATAGGTGACAGATGATTGATGTGTTTTGGCGTAGACATTATCATAACATTTTTATAGCTAAATAATTTATTTATTTCAGTTTTTTTTTGTCAAGAAATAAGCAGTCGACACAACAATATACAATTGAATAATTTAATAAATATAAAGAAATTAAATTAATAATAATTAAATTTTTTTTTTATAACAACAAAATAAAAAAATTTATTAATTTATATTGAAACGTAAATATTCGAAGATAATGACATTAAGTGAATACTGAGAATTATGGCGCAAAGCTCTGCAGAAGTTATCTTCTTATATTTTTAAATAATTAGATTTAATAAATTTGCTTGCCACGAAAGAAAGAATGCATTTAAGTCTGCTTGCATGAGACTAAAAAAAAGGATCACTATACGATAAACTAAGCTTGGTGTACATGAGTGCAAGTGAATGAGATTGAACAGATGACAGATCGTTTATAAATAGATCGTTTATTAATTTTTGAAAAGAACACTATGTGTTTTTTTTTGTATTTAAATAATTGAAAATCCAGAGAAGAAAATTGTTCGCAAATCCGAGAAGATTAAGCTTATAAATTAGTAGTGAATGATTTACGAAAACGAAAGTTCTACATAAATCCGTATAAATAAGGGCAGTTTGCACCTTTTTCTTGAAACCTTTAATCACAATAGAAGTAAACTCAAGAAGATAAGTGGTTGTGGATCTTCAAGCATCGACAATAAGCATGAGAATGGACAGAATTAATAAAGTAAAATCTTTTTTTAGCTTCTTTTACTTTTCTGCATATTTTTGACCTGTTTCGTCAAAAATTTCCTTTCCAGTTTTGCTTCTAATTGATCAATGTGCTCGGCCGACGTCCTGTAGAAAAGGTGGGTGGTACTTGGAGTGATAACTGCGCCGTTATGGCCCAAGGCGTATGGGGGCTTGGAGGCCGTTTCTAGGAAGTAGGTACCACTCATAATAGGTGAAACATGATAACCCATGAGGGCTTGAGATTGCCTAGCGGTACACCGACCGAAGACATGGGGCAACCAATTATCGCATCGTATTCCCCAGAAACCTAAATTTGAATTTATAGACTCGGCATAGAATTCCGGTGCACGATTGTGACTACAGCTGCCGGGGTCCTTTTCTTTCTCACAGCCAGGCTGTTCTGCTACTCGAAAATTGGGATAGAAGTCCACATGGCCTATGGGTTTCAAAACGCCTCGCTCCGGGGGATTCGTATGTATAACATCCACAAAATCCGCATCCTCGGCATCTAAGCGTTCCCAATTATCAACCACAACAAAGAGGGGCTTTGCTGGATCTAAGCCTGTTATATGGTGCAGTTTTTGCTTAACATAATTGGCCGTTTGGCCAGCCACCTGACTCCCCAGACTAAAGCCAATAATGTGCAAGAGATCGTTCTCTACAATTCGGTATCCAACCAGATTGTTTATCAGCTGGGCCAAGCATTTGCTGACTAACGGCGCATTCAGTATGGATTGAGGAAAGCAGGGTTCCGGAACCAGTGCACCGTAGTCAACGGATATTACGTAGACGTTCCCATTATCGAGCAAAGCAGGTCGTATATTAGAATTAGGAGCATAGTCACGGTGTCCAGTATAACCGTGAATAAGTATTATCACTGGATACTTCGGCAAAAAGTCTTGGGGGTTGAGATCGAGAGGATCAAGCATTTTTGGATTATTCCGTGTCTTTCTGTGTGTCATAGATGATTCCAAAGAGAACAGGTTTGTGTTTAACTTTGTTAACTTCTATTTAAGCTTAACTTACATGGAATAAAGCCAAAAGGTTACGTTCTTATTTGGACAATCTCCTTGAGCCACATAGCATCCCCACAATGTCTGTACAAAGGAGCTGAAAAATATAGCTATAGGTAGATTTCAAGTGTTTTATACTGTATTATACCACTTATTTGAAACGCACACAGCAACAATATCTTCATGCTTATAAATTCCGTAGTCAACTGTAAATACTATACCTAGTGATTGTGCCTTTTAAAGTACAAAGTTGATTATTCAAAAATGCAAATTTTTACCTAGTACTATTAACCTAAACCCTACTCGTAATATAAATAATGATGCAATTCACCTTAACATACTCAAGTTATAAAAATCTTAAAAAAAAAAACCTCTTTACAAGGTAAGAGTCTAGTGACGAAAGTCTTTCCATGCCGCAAAATTTCTGATATCCAATTTTGTGACGAACAATATTCGACTTAATATGTAATTTTAAAACAAAAATATATAAATTAAAAAAAAAATTGCATTCTGCACCATGCGCAAAAAGGTTGACCTTCTTATTACCTAAAATTTTGTTTTTACACAGTACCGAATGAATTTTTTTTTTAATTTATATATTTTTGTTTTAAATTTATTTATTAAACAAAATATTGTTCGTCATAAGACTCTTACCTCGTAAAGAGGTTTTTTTGGAAGATATCAGAATATTTTGAGTTTCATATGCTTTTGACATTGATACTTTGAAAGAAGGTTATTAATATGCTTACTCCAAATTTAACAAGTGGTAAAGGCTATAGTCGAAATCCCGAACATAGAATACCCGTTACTTATATATAAAAATACTTAAAAAAAAATACTTGTTTTGATCTGAAAACTTTAATTCGCCGTAACTGCCGTTCTACTTGTTTGATCTTGATGCGGTTCAGTGGGATAATAGATAATACTAATAGATTACGTTTATTATCACAAAATAAAGTGTTTTTTAAAAACTGTGGGTGTGGTGGTTTTTCGCAATTTGCAGGGGCTTAAATTTTTAAGGTCGGAGATGCCTCCTTCTCACTGTTACATACATTCCAAAGAACACAATATACCCTTTTACTTGTTTTTCAAAATCAAATCACATCTAAGCAGGACAACCTGCCGTCCAGCAGCTTGAAGCCGTTCGGCACGCCGAAGATTTGAGGCGTTAAATTTTTGACTGATTGTTTCAATGACAGCTATTATAAAGCTATATATACTATATAATATAGTCAGCCGATTTGAATTAAGTTTGGTCGGAGTGCAACAGACCAACTTTAATGCATATTCTTTCAACTTGAGACATCTCAATAAACAAAAAAGATTTTCGTACTAAAACGTGATTTTAGACCGATCGTTCCTACGGCAGCTATATGATATAGTGGACTAATTTTAACTAATTTTGGTCAGGATGTGTAAGTCTGACTTAAATGCATTATCTGTCAGATTGGTTTAAATATTTCAAATAAAAAAAATGTATTATATACCAAAAAACGCAAAATTAAGTACTAAAACATATTCAAATTTAATAAAAATCGTAAGAGCCGTTTTGTCAGAACTCGCCAAAGTGTAAGCTAAATAGCCTTTTTTCACCTGTAAAATGTTACCTGAGTTCTTTATATATCGAACATATCTGTAGCTGCTATGGTTTGGAAACTGTTTTAATTTTCAATAATTTTCAAATATATAACACACACATTTTGGCTGAGGGGTTTGAAAAAGATTTCCTGTTAACTGAATATATACATTTATCTATCTCTCGAAAATCACGTCTTAGTACGAAAAACATTTTGGTTTTATGAGATATCTCATCCAAACTGATACAATATGCATTTAACTTGGTTTTATATATCCTGACCAAAGGTGGTTCAAATCGACCCAATTGGGTAAAAATTAGGTTTTAGTATGAAAAACTTGTTTGTTTAGTGAGATATTTTAACCAAATTGATAGCATATGCATTTAAGTCAGTTTTAAAAATCTTGACCGCAGTTAGTTCTTATCGGACCACTATATCATAAAGCCAATCGGTCCAATATTAAGTCTTAGTATGAAAAACTTTCTTTTTACGAGATATCGTAACCAAACTTATAGAATATGCATTTTAATTACACCGATCGGGCGAAATCCAAGTCTTAGTATGAAAAACTTTTTTTTCCATAGTAAGTACGGGGTCTCCGACAGTAGAGTATGCTCGGCTTTAGCAACGCGAGCAAAGCGAGCAGGGGGCGAAGCCCCCTAGTTTTTCTTTATAATTAAAGAAATTTTTTTTTTTAAATATGAAATACGTTTAACAACTAAGTTTATATATTTTACTATTTGCCTGCATTAATGATAAAGTTACAATGTCAAAAGCAAAAGCATTCGGCACTGCGCAAAGAGTAATTTTTATGTACAAAGAAGCTCACCCTTTTTGCTCACAGTGCACAATGCCAATTTTCTTTTTTTTTTATTAATTTATATTTTTATTTAAAATTTTAAGATTAAACTGAATTTTGTTCGTCACAAAATTGGATATCAGAAATTTTGGGGCTAGAAATTGCTTTCGTCACTAGACTTTTACCTGTGTAGAGGTTTTTTTCTTTATAATAAAGAATTTCTTTCTTATACAATTTTTTCTTACTCTTTGTATAAAAAAATTCAACAAATAAATTTTTAATTTAAATATCTACCTGCATGATAAGAAAGAGTATAGACAATTATTCCAACTTCACAATGGGTTCTGAGAGTTCATATAAGTTCAAGCCTTAAAGAGCGATTTATTGTTCTTTATTGGCTTCATTACATCAGTTGAAATAGAACTGTCGACCAAATGGAAGTGAAAAATAACCTTTCAAGAAAATTGTTAGTAAAATATCGGAATAAATATTGATTTTCAAATAGGAGACCGTTCGAGAAACAAAAGTATAGATACAAATAGAAAGAGAAGAAAAGAAAAAAAGAAGATGAGAGAGGGAGACATTGAAACTGGGGGTTCTCATTTTGAAAAATCAAACTAATCCGCTTAAAAGCCTCGATTTTCCGACTAGACAGTGACAACATTGCAATGTCGCAATTGAGGCGAAATAAGCTGCTGCCCCCTTGTAGAAAGAGGAGGGGAGGCAAGGTAAGAGGAATATTGATTTCCAACCTGGACCCAGGTGAGCAGTCTACATGGTCTAGTGCCAGACACGTGACAATGTATAAGCCCAGAGAGAGCATGGTTCGTTAGTTTTTTCTAATAATACAGTTGCTAATTTTGAGCACCTGATGGCTGAGCGATGGTGCTGCTCTTAGCCAACTGAGTGGATAAGTCGCTCCAGCTACCGGCTAATCAAAAGCCAAGACCCACCCATTTGCCAGCCACCACTTGAACATGCACGCTCGTGACATTCGACTTGGAAACGTGTGAAGCGACGGGAAATCGACCAAAGAAAACAAAATGTAAAACGTGCAAAACGTCACTTAAGTTGGCCACAAACCGACGCGACGTCAGATGCGTCACTGCGGAAAGGCAACAGAGAAGCGAACACAAAAGTCAAAATAATAACAAACAAGAAAATACAATAACATTCGATTGATTCAACGAAGATCTAATACCCTACCAATTCATGTACATTTAGTATGCACTAAACATATTTAACCATTTTTGGTCAGTGATTACATTATTATATGAAAGATTCATATGCAATATGGGAATTGGAGTTCAATGTGCGGCAGTCGATTTTAGCGAAAAAAATGAAATCTCAGACATTTCGGGAACGCCTACATTTCGCTATAGTGACGAAAGGCGACAGTTAATTTGGTAAATTTGCTATGACTGTCCTATCAGATCGAGTTGTATACCGATCAAAATCCAAATTCACAAAATGGCATACTAAAACCTTTTCTAACTCACCTGGGTCAAGAGATACGGGGGTGTAAGTGGGAGGGAAAAAATTTAAATGATTGCATCTAATGGGGCTGTTTGGACCTTTTGGTAAAACTTTTTATTTTTTAAAAATTCTAATTAAAAATACGCGTCGATAGATACCTCGATCACAAAAATCCGATAACTGGCTCAAAAGATAAATAAATATGAAAATTTTAGTGGACTTCTCAAAATAAATTAAAAAGTTAGTTTGTTTGTCCGTTTGCATCAAAGCGCTAAAAAAGCTTAGATGTAATGATAGGGAGTTACTCCGTTTTAAAAATCTAGAAATGTTTGTTCTACGACTTTTTCAATTTCCCGCTAGTTTAGCGGGAAAACGCTTTATTGCGCTAATTGAACATTTTCCAAACCATAGAAGCTACAGATATGTCCTATATATCATTGGAAAGGTGTGTTAGAGGGCTTAAAGGCGTACCTTTAAACTTTTTGTCTAAAGCACTCAGGTACATTATATATTTTTATATTTTTATTTAAAATTTTTATGTGAATGTGAATTTGGTTCGTCACAAAATTGGATATCAGAAATTTTGGGGCTAAAAATTGAGTATGTATATAATATTAAATGAATTTAAAAGCAGGTAAATTAATTTTAAGGCAAGCATATAGTAAGTTACAGATTTACACTTTTCTTATTGAAAACTTTGAGCAATTATTTAAAATTATATAACATTTATAGGAAAAGATGTATGAATGATCTTGAACCCACCAAAGTTAAAAAATAGCATGAATTGACATTATATTTGAGTAGTTATAAACGTCATTTCCACACAAGCCCGTAATGTCATGCCATGCCACGATAGGGTTTTCAAGCCATATATTAATAATAATAATGAACGTCATTATCAATATGTTACATCTTACCCTTTAAAAATCATAATAACCATTATTAGAGTATAACAACAAATGTGTTTTAAATGCGCTAATCTACATAAAACGAAAATCAGGAAATGTGTAGCGCTAAAATGCGCAGCTGAGCAATGAGGCACGCCCGAGAGACAAGTGGAGACAACAAACAAGTTGAGACAACAACTAAGATAACAACAACACCGACAACAAGTAACACTATGACAATTGCCAAAGCTGACAGCTTGACGTTTTAAATCACGCGCCAAACGTCAAAAGTTGCAACTGACACAGCAGCAGACAACAACAATTCAATGAAGCATATTGACGACACAAAGCCGAGATGAATTTCTTACAATTATTTATGATTCAATTTGAGCAATAACAAATGCAATTAACGGCAAAATTCAAAGAAATAGAAATAGCAACAAATCAGCTGAGACGTCAACGGTGACAGCTACACTGATAAAAAAAAAGTTCTAAAATCAAAATTTTGGTCTCAGAACTAAGATTTTTGGTGTAAAAAATGCGTCGAGAACATCAAATTCTTGAATTAAGAGAACACATCTTGATTTTAAGAACATTTTAAATAAGACCAAGTTCTTATTTTAAGAATAAATGTTCTTAAAATTAAAATCAAAAAAAGTAAATGAAAATTATTTTTATATTTATATTTTTTTATTTTAAATTTTGATTTATTTATATTTTATTCTGTTTTAGTAATTTTATAAATGTTATTTTAATTTGTTACGAGGGGATTCGAACTGCCGCCTACTGCTTCTTCAACTGAAGCGGCCTCTAACCAGAGCGCCACGGTGCCAACATTTATTTGATACGAAATAGTATCTATTTATACTTTCCTAACAATTTAAGATTTTTATTCTTATATTAAGATTTTAAGTTTTTTTAGATTAATAATCTTAGTTTTAGTAATTTGGTCTTAAAATAATCTTATTTAAGAACAAAATATTTAAGATGAATGTTCTTGATTTTAGAAGTTGGCCTTTTCTTTCAGTGTATTAATAAAGCTTGGTGGTGATATGTGAATACTGGCAAGTGTCTGCCTATGTCTTATACATCATAAACAAATTTTATTTAAGTCGGCCCACGGTAAAAAAAAAAACATTTTTGTTCATCTTGGCCGCACTGCATCACCGCGCGCGAATCGAGCCGGGGGTGAAGTTCCCTAGTGGATAAAAAAGCTTCCCATACTTGCATTCTGCAATTTAATAGTATTATTTAACTGGCAAAAATTTATTTTGTTTTCCAAGTGAAGGCATGTTTATAAAGCACTTAAAATAAAATCAACAAGACATCACTCAAACTGCAGTGGTTTTATTATGGCTTATAGCGTGATGCATTTTGCCGTCCTAGAAATATTTTTGATTTTTAAGTGAAGCCTTATAAAATTTAATTTCAAACATACCCATCAATTCACGTTGGGCAGGCTTGCAAATATGCCCAGCCGATTCTCCACCATAGATTTTAATGTCTAACATCTTATCGGAAGCTTAATAAATACAATAATGCAAACACAGAGAGGAGAAAAAGCATTATTAATTTTCTTGTTCTAAAAATTGATATAAGTTTGTGAAAGTATAATGCTCTTTAAGATCGGCAGAGTGATTTCTAAGAAATGTTGAATAATGCACGCTCACCTCTAGAGATAAGCTTTTAAAAAATGCTAGATTTTAAAAATTAAAAAAAGTTTGATTACAGAAACATTTGTTAAATGGTGGTGACAACTTGGGCTCCAGGAACATTTGGGTCTACGCTAGCATAAGCAAACTCTTTTCATTTTTAGACCCCGTACTTAAAAAAAGTACAGGGGTCTATTGGGTTTGTTTTACCGAATATGTGCGTAACAGGTAGAAGGAGGCGTGGCAGACCCTATAAAGTATATATATTCTTGATCAGCATCAATAGTCGAGTCGATATAGCAATGTCCGTCTGTCTGTCTGTCTGTCTGTCTGTATGAACACCTAGATCTCGGAGACTATAAGAGCTAGAGACACCAAACTTGGTATGTAGGTTCCTCTATACTGCAGGCAGATCAAGTTTGTTTCAAAAATCAGCCACGCCCCCTTAACCGCCTGCAAATCGACATTGAAAATTTCATATCCAAATTATAAGAGCATTTTGAAAGCCAGAAATTCCAGATTTTGCACAGATGAAGATATAACTGTCCTAAATTTTTGCTGAAAATTTCATTCTGATCGCACAGTAAATAGCGAAGATATTCAAATAATAAATTTTGCTGTTAAATTCGTTGATGGCGCGTTGGCAGTAATTAAAACTTGAATATCTTGATAAAACAAAAAATTTATATTAACATATTATATAACAAATTGGCGTCCATTCAGACGTGAGCTTCGGTGGCGCAGTGTACTGAGTCGCGGAGTCGGACAGTGCTCGTGGGTTCGAGTCCTGCCGTGGGCGAAAGATTTTTAATTTATTTATGTTCGAATTCAATTTCATTTTATATTAAAACAAACTCAGTGCTTATTAAAAAAAATGTAATATTAACATTAAATGTTAAAATATAAATTATTTCTTTTACTTTTTAATTGAGCACTAAAACAAGCAATATGGCCATTTAGGAGGATAAAGACATAAGTGCGAGAGTGGCTCAACACTTTGAGCCTTTGTCTTTTGAAAATTTTGCAATTTTGTCGCGGGTCTGATTCCCGGGGAACAACTTTTTCCAGCTGAATTTAAGCTTTTTTTTTTAATTTTTACAATTTATTGAAATTGTTATTTATATGAATGTTATACTGACATTTAATATTGAATACATGTTTAAAAATTTCATTTAAATAATTTTACATTGGTATTTATATAAACGTTAAGTTAAAATTCTATGTTAATTTCATGTTTATTATAAATTTACTGTGTAAATTTATGTTTTTAGTAAATTTGTCTTTTTTTGGTTTTTAATTATTTTACTATTTGATTTAACATTTAGCATATTTAACATGCAGTTTTAATTTATTCTCTGTTAAGGTTTCATTTATGCTTAACATAGCCAAATATGCATAAACGCATGTTTATATATATGAATGCTTAGCTAGAAACTTCTTTTGTTTTGGCGCGTGCCAACATATGTATGTATGTGTGCACTGAACAGATCTTTGAATTGCACATGTGGATTTTTATCCTTTGAAAATATTTTTTATTTTGTATTATTATCTGATATTTTGTTTTATTACCATTTTTATTTTTACTATATTTAATCTTAAAGCTATATATGAATATTTATTTTTATTATATTTAAATTATCTGTTATTTTGTTTTATTATTATTATTATTATTATTATTAATATTATTATTATTATTATTTTAGTTTTATTGCTATATGTACATATATATAGATATATATATATATGCATATACTTTTATCTGTGTAGATAGCAGATAAAAACCATTTTGGGAACTTTGGGGTTGCTTTTACGCAACTCAAATCGACTCGAAGGTCCCAAAAGTTTCTTTTGAAAAAGGACCCCATTACAAGTGTAATGGCCTCCACGTGTGTTCTGGCTGCCGATAAAATTTTAATTATATCGGAAGCAAATCTGAGCGAAAAATTTAATATATAAGAGTTTATGGTAATCTTAAATATTATTTAGTTTTTAGAAGTGACTGATTTTGGATAGTAAGTACGGGGTCTCCGACAGTCGAGTATGCTCGACTGTAGCACCGGCCGACTAGTTTGCTTTTATTATGTTTAAAAATTCGTTTCTTCATATTTTTTTAAACTGATTGTATTATGTTTGAATTTGATAATTTTGAGCTGTGTTAGCAACTTTTAAAGCACATTATTATAATTTTTCCCTTTTGTAATACAATACTAAATGAAGGATCTGGCAGATACCAATGCAAATGCAAACGCAAACGAATGAGCATTTGAAGTGTTGTCAAACTAGAAATGTGCTAGCAAGACTGTTTGACATCAGTAAATAACTTAATCTATTATGGGTCCTTATTTGAAAAGTTCTTAGATGATTAATAAAACTATAACATCTTAACATAATAATCTATACTGATATTGGGCGAACTCACCACAAAACATGCTCCCTCACAAAAATTGTATACTTTTGATACTTCCTGGTGAACGGTGTGATAAATTTTTCTGCCGCTGATAACACTAGGCACCTAATTCGAAAATTTTGGCCATTAAACGAACGAAACGTACTTTTTTGGATAGATTTGGGGCCCCATTATACGAAAAACATTTTTTTTAATACACGTAACTTAAAAAATAAGTAAAAGAGTATATTGTGTTCGTTGGAATGTATATTTATTTATTTATTTATTTTATTTATGTACGACTAAAAGCAGTCGGCAAACAAAAAATTACCAAGTATAAGAATTAAGTTAAAGATTAAAAATACAAATATAATTAAAAATAAATTATGAACTGTAACGAGAACAAAAATTACAGTTAGATCTGGGGTAAGCAAAATTATAAATGATCCAACATTTGTTGCTAGGATTGGGGAAAACCCAGAAAAACCCAATCAGATCAATTAAGATTAGTATTGTTAATAGTATAGATAGATATGTTAATAGATAGTATGAATGTTAGATTAGTAAAAGTAGCATAACAAGTTATTAGTATTAGTAAGGTCAGGATTTAACGATAGGTATTGGAAAATTGCGATTTTAGGGAAGGAGAGAGAGTTCTGAGGAGAAACGTGAAAGAGGCTATTATAGGTAGTGCATAAAACACGAAACGAATCGTGTGAAGCGTAATCAGTTGTGCATGTAGATAAAAATAAAGGCTTGTAATTCCTAGTAGACCTGCGGGGGACCGAAAAGGTGAGGCGGGCCAGAAGGGAACTAGAATCTATCTCGCCAATAATCAATTTGTGAAGAAAGACAACACCAAGAGTTTTCCTACGATTAATTAAAGACGGAAGATTGAGAAGGCGAAGCCTATGGGAGTACGGTGGTAAACGAAGGTTGGGATCCCAGTTTAAACCACGTAAGGCGAAAAGCAAAAATTGCTTTTGAACTGATTCAATTCGATTCTGGTTTATTTGATACTGTGGGCTCCATATGCATGAACAGTATTCCAGGATGGGACGAACTAAAGAAACGTAAAGGAGTTTAGTGGTGAAAGGATCATTAAATTCTTTCGACCAACGTTTAATAAAACCAAGTACTCCTTTGGCGTCATTAACTATAGTGGAGATGTGCAAATTGAAGCATAATTTGCAATCAAATAAAACTCCAAGATCCTTTACAGTTTTTATACGTTGCAAAGGGGTATTGTCAATCGTATAAGAACCTAAATAGGGCCTAGTTCGACTAAATGTCATGAACATACACTTTGAACAATTGAGATACAACTTATTGGCCGAGCACCAAAGTTGCATATGTTCAAATCGTCTTGCAGACGATTATGAAGAAGGGATCAGTGTATGAAAAGATAAGCTTTACATCATCTGCATACATTAAAATATATGAATGGGACAGAATAGTGGGTAGATCGTTAATGAACAGAGTGAAAATAATGGCCCCAAGTGACTACCTTGAGGTACACCAGAAGTAACGTGAACCGAACTTGAAATGGTTGACCTAAGAAGCACTTTTTGGGTCCTACCTTTTAAGTAGGTGGAAACCCAACGTACAAAGGCGGGAGGGAAACCTATGCAATTAAGTTTGTAAAGTAAGAGGTCATGGTTCATAGAGTCAAAGGCTTTACTGAAGTCAGTGTATATGACATCAGTTTGCTTTTTCTCTGAAAATGCATCATTTACCAAGGAGGTAAATTCAAGCAAGTTGGTCGTAGTGGACCGACCCTTAATAAAGCCGTGTTGTGCAGGGGAAATGATCGATTTACAGAGATGCTGCAAAGAAGAAACAAGGATTTTTTCAAATAATTTAGGAATGGCTGATATCTTTGCAATGCCTCTGTAGTTCGAAATATCAGACTTACCACCTTTTTTGTGGAGGGGAATGATATAAGATTCTTTCCAAAGATGTGGAAAGATTGAAGATCAAGGGATAGATTAAAAGCTTATGCAACGGAGCAGCTAAAGAAGAACAACATTCCTTAAGGAGACAACTAGGAATGTTGTCTGGCCCAGGAATGAAAGAAGATTTTAAAGAGCTAATAGAAGAGATTATAGTGTTAAAAGAAATAGAGGGAACAAACATAGTGTTTGATTGAAAAATAGAATAAGGATAAGATGAGTTGGAAGTGGAGATTGGAGAATAGGTGGATTGAAAAAAGTTAGCAAATAGTTCAGCGGCTGCAGAGTCGTTGCTGGCATTATCTATCCCATAAAAAAAAGAGGAAGGTAAACTGAGGGATTTACGCTTCAAGTTAACAAATTTGTAAAATTGTTTAGGGTCACGGGAAAACTGTCTTTTGCAACGAATTAGATAATTCTCGTAGCATAGCGAGTTTAAATTGGCGAAGTCCGACTTGGCTACTGTGTACTTAGACCAGTCAAGACTCGAACCAGACTTATATTTTTAAAAATATTTAGATTTAATATTTTTTAAATAAGAAAGTCTAGTGTAAACCAAGGAGGCTTTATAGAACCAGACGGTGGAACATAATTTGGAATGCACACATCTAAGAGTGCATTTAGGGTCTCATAGAAAGAACTAAGGGCAATATCAATGTCAGTAGCTTTCTCTAAAAAGCACCAGTCGGTAGCAAGGATAAGTTCATTAAGCAATGAATAATTTCCCTTGCGAAAACAACGACGAGGTAATTGCTGACATAATAGAGGTGGACTAAAAGGTTTTGAGATTGAGACAGAAATTTCTATAGTAGGGTGATGTAGAAGGGAGAAGGAGACATCTCCTACACTATAAAGTATATATATTCTTGATCAGCATCAACAGCCGAGTCGATATAGTCATGTGTGTCTGTCCGTCTGTATGATCAAAAGGATCTCAGAAACTATAAGAGATAGAGATACCAGATTTCACAGACTTCTATATACCCCACGCAGATCAAGTTTGTTTCAAATTGAAGCCACGCCTCCCTCCGCCCCCGCAAATAGCGAAAAATCATTCGCTCGTCTGTTCGAACAAAGGAATCTCAGAGACTATAGGAGATAGCGTAACCAAATTTGACACACAGATTTCTTTATACCTCACGCAGGTCTAGTTTGTTTCAAATTTAAGACCCTGCAAATTGCGAAAAAACACTACACCTACAGTGTGCACTCTGCGCAAAAAGAGTGAGCTTCTTTGTACATATAAATTTTTTTTTCGCAGTGCCGAATGCCAATTTTCCTTTTTTTTTTTTATTAATTTATGTTTTTAATTAAAATTTTTATTTTAAACTCAATTTTTTCCGTCACAAAATTGGATATTAGAAATTTTGGGGCTAGAAATTGCTTTCGTTATTAGACTTTTACCTCGTGTAGAGGTTTTTTTGTGGGATATCAGAAATTTTTTCAATTGCTTTTGATTTTGACATTGTAACTTTATCATTAATGCAGGCAAATAGTAAAACATATAAATTTAGTTGTTGAATTTATATCATATTTAGTCCTATGTCGATCGGTCCTATGATAGCTATATGATATAGTGGTTCGATTTGAACCAACTTTGGTCAGGATATATAAAACCAAGTTAAATGCATATTGTATTATTTTGGTTAAGATTTCTCGTAAAACAAAAAAGTTTTTCCCAGAAGAACTTGATTTTCGCCCGATTGGTCCTATGACAGCTATATGACATAGTGGTCCGATAGGAACCAACTTCGGTCAAGATTTTTAAAACTAACTTTAATGCATATGCTATCAATTTGGTTAAAATATCTCATTAAACAAAAAAGTTTTTCATATTAAAACCTAATTCTGACCTGATCGGTCCTATGACAGCTATATAATATAGTGGTCCGATTTGAACCAAATTTGGTCAGCATATATACAAAACCTAGTTAAATGCATATTGTATCAGTTTGGTTGCAATATCTCATAAAACCAAAAAGTTTTTCGTACTAAAACGTGATTTTCGACCGATAGAAAAATGTATATATTCACTTAACAGGTATTATCTTCCAAGCTCCTCAGCCAAAATTTATGTTTCATATACCAAAAAACGCAAAATTTTACGTTATACAACATACTCAAATAATAGTTACAGCCGTTTTGTCATAAATCTCCAAAATGTAAGCTAAACAACTTTATTTCACCTGTAAAATGTTACCTGAGTACTTTAGATAAAAAGTTTAAAGGTAAGCCTTAAAGCCCTCTAACACACCTTTCCAATGATATATAGAACATATTTTCTATGGTTTGGAAACTGTTGAGGTTTCAATTTTAGCGGGATTTCGCGTTTTCCCGCTAAACTAGCGGTTTTTTTTTTCAAAAAGTCGTAGAACAAACATTTCTAGATTTTCCAAAAGATATAAATACCCATCTTTATATCTAAGCTTTTTTTAGTGCAAACAGACAAACAAACTGACTTTTTATTTCATTTTGGGATAACCACCAAAAATTTAAAATTTAGTTATCCTTTGAACCAGTAATCGGGTTTGGGTGATCGAGGTATCAATCGACGCGTAAAAAATAAAAAATTTTACCAAAAGGGCCCAACAGCCCCATTAGCTGCAATCATTTAAATTTTTTCTCTCCCACTTACACTCCGTATCTCATGACCCAGGTGAATAAGAAAAAGTTTTAGTATGCCATTTTGTAAGTTAGGACTAAACTTTCGGTATATAACTCAATCTGATCGGACAGTCGTAGCAAATTTTCCAAATTAGCTGTATATATTGCTAGTCGCCTTTCGCACCATTCGTGCTGCTTTCGTCACAAGATTAGCTTACAGCTAGAAGACATATGTATTTGTATTTATTTCTTTAGCGTAATCTAAAATCAGTCGACAAAAATCATAATTTTGAAAAATGAAACGAAATTTAGAAATAAAACAAGTGGGAAAGGCTATAGTCGAGATTCCGACAGTAGGATACCCGTTACTTAGTTTAAATATTATTATTATTTATTTAATTATTATACATTAGTTCCTTATAATATAATAACAAAAGACTAGAGTACTAGCTACTGGGCCTAATTTAAATATATATAAAAGTATTGTAAACAAATTTTTTTTATTGGAAAAAATGCTTTTTGAGAATTAACTGTTATCCCACAAAAAAAACCTCTACACGAAGTAAAAGTCTAGTGACGAAAGCAATTTCTAGCCCCAAAATTTCTGATATTCCATTTTGTGACGAACAAAATTCAGTTTAATCTAAAAATTTTAAATAAAAATATAAATTAAGAAAAAAAAAAAATCGAAAATTAAAAAATTCAATATTTTACCAAAAGGGCCCAACAGCCCCATTATCTGCAATCATTTAAATTTTTCCCCTCCCACTTACACCCCCGTATCTCATGACCCAAGCTGGTTAGAAAAAGTTTTAGTATGCAATTTTGTAAGTTAAGACTAAACCTTTCGATCAATATATAACTCGATCTGATCGGACAGTCGTAGCAAATTTTCCAACTTAGCTGTATATATAGTTAGTCGCCTTTCGCACCCTTCGTGCTGCTTTCGTCACTAACGCGAACTGACGTCCGCAGTGATTATTAAAATTTATTATTATAGGCCCGGAATCCCGATTGGTGCATGGCTTGTTGGTCAATTTGCCTCGTGCTCCCAATTATGAGAATTGGAAAGGAAGGTTATTGTCCAAATTTGAAAATTAGCGGCTTCGTCAGGTTAAAACTGATTTTATTTATCAACTTCTTCATGTTCACAATTGTTTCAACATTCTCAGGTTATCAACTGCTTTATATTAGCATTTTCATCAGGTCTAAGAAAAAAATTCTGCATAGTTTGAAATCAATTCAAACTTTTATGTTTTACAAAATATTGTATGAGATAAATTAGTGAAAAACAAAAATTGTGTCTTTCTTTGGCTTACTGTCGATATGACATCTTCAGCAAGCAACACAACACTTGCAAAAATGCAAGGAACATGATTTCAAGAGGTGTTAATTTTCCATCCTCAGTACCGTTTCTGCTTGTTGACCAACAATTTAAACTTAATGCCATCTTTTCGTGACTAGAAATAGTTGAGAATATTAAGGCACAAAAATGATAAAAAAGTTTGAATGCCATATTGTGTTGCTGTTGTGATATAGTTGAAACCTAATACATAATATTTTAGGCCAACTTTTAAATCTCTACTGAGTAAAAGGCCACATTATACAACCAATAACACACAACACTTGCATTAAAGCGTGGAGCATGGCATGGTACAGCTGATTCAAGAGATGACAGTCCCTATCATCAGTACCATTTGGGTTGCCTCGATTGGCGATTCAAGCCGAATGTCATATTTGCCTCGTCAGAATCAGTTGAGAATCATTTGATGCATTTTTATTAAGTCTAATAATATGAAAACTATTGCATACTCTAAGGATCTTATTTTGTTTCAAGAGCTTTGGCTCGTTAATACTGCTGTTCTACTTTTCCGATCTTGCTGTGATTTTATAGGATAATAGATGATAGCAACTTGCAACTCTAATACCCACAAAAAACGTTTTATCTTAAAAACTGTGGGTGTTTTTTTTTTCGCGATTTGCGAAATCGGAAGGGGGCGTGACAAACATTTAAAACAGACTTGACCTGCGTGGGGTACATAGAAATATGCGTGCTAAATTTGGTTACTCTATCTCTTTTAGTCTCTGAGATCCTTTGGTTTAAAGAAAATTACTTGTATTACTTTGAAAACATTAAATCGCCATAGCTGCTGCTCTACTTGTCCGATCTTGCTGCAATTTTATAGGATAATAGATAATAGCAACTTTCAACTCTAATATCCACAAAAAACGTATTACCATAAAAACTGTGGGTGTTTTGGTTTTTCGCTATTTGCGTGGGGTGGCTTCAATTTGAAACAAACTTTATCTGCGTGGGGTATATAGAGTTCTGTGAAGTCTGGTATCTCTATCTTTTATAGTCTCTGAGATCCTTTTGTTCATACGGATGGACGGACGGCCAGACACACATGGCTATATCGACTCGCCTGCTGATGCTGAACAAGAATACATATACTTTATAGGGTCGGAGATGCCTCCTTCTCCGTGTTACATACATTCCAACAAACCCTTTACTTAGTTTTTAAGTAACGGGTATAAAGATAGAAATTTAAATTGCAATCATTTTAATCTTGCCAAAATGACTTAGAATGAAATTTTGTTAGTTGCATCTGTACGTTTCGATCGGTATATAATTCGATCTGATCGGACATTCGTTAAGTTTTCAATTCTTTCTGCATAGATTGCTAGACACCATTTGCAACCATCGTGATGCTATTGTCACTAGTGTGGACTGCCGTCCACATTGATCTGATTTGAGTTATACTCGCCGAATGCAGATGTTCTTTAGTTCTTGCTGGTCACGTCATTATCTCAGTAATCATAAGAGCCAGAGTAAGCAAATTGTGACTGTTATAGAATATTGCTAACTAAAACAGCTAGGGCTAAAGCTATTGGCGCATATAGTTTAAAATGTCCTAGTTCCAAACTGTGAGGATATTTCTCGACATTCTAATATATCCTATAAAGATTTTTATTTTGCTTTTCGTTTTTTTTTTGGCTGTGTGGGAATTTTCGTTTGATAATTATCAATTTGTAACTATAATAATAATATTAGAATTTAAAATTTTTATTTACATAGTTTTTTTTTTTCCATTCAATCAAGCGACTGCAAGATACATTGCACTGCTTAGCACTCGCTTGTAGCGTTCTTACATTAAATTATAGAAGCATATGGCTTTCAGTCCTATGTCACGCTTCTATGTGCTTATGTACCCATAAAATAGCCACACATGAGACCCGGTTGCGGCTTAGTTGCATCTTTTGACCAGTCAAGTGCGTTGATCAATTTACTTTTATAGTTGTTGCATAGCATCAATTGTTATTAATTTGTGATCTGAGAGTGTCAGCTGCTCTTTAAAAGATACAGCCAACATCTTCTAAAAGCAGTCAGCATAGTATAGAAGAATTGCACGCGACTCATGCCAATTACATGGCGCATTGCCAGACCCAGACCGAGGTCAACTGCCTCAAGATTACATTGCCTTTTTTTTACTCTTCCATCCTCAAATGAATCAACATAACTATTTATACTGAAGACTGAACATGGTATTTTCAATCAATTAACATGTCAGATTTTATCTTCTGGTGATAAATATTAAAATGTGTTGTGAGAGGGGTGTTCACCATTATAATGCATTTTATTTAACGTACCCTCTTTAATATGAAAATTTAATTGAATGTGGTAAAGTTTTTTGAGTCTGCTCTGAGGATTATCACATTATTTGAGCATATTTTATTGACTCTTATTTGTTGACTTAGTTTTGTTTCAGACACAGTTTTGGTAACTGGCACGCGCCAAATTTTGCTGTATTAGATAGCATATGAGATTTAAAGTCACTGCGTCATCTCAGTCCCACAAAAAAACCACTACACTAGGTAAAAGTCTAGTGACGAAAGCAATTTCTAGCCCCAAAATTTCCGATATCCAATTTTGTGACAAACAAAATTAAGTTCAATATAAAAATTTTAAATCAAAATATAAATTAATAAAAAAATCCATATGATATCCCAAAAAAAAAACCCTCTCCACAAGGTTAAGTCTACTAACGAAAGCAATTTCTATTTTGTGACGAACAACATTGACATTGTAACTTTATCATTCATGCAGGCAGATAGTAAAATATATAAATTTATTTGTTGAATTTCTTTCATATTTAAAAAAAAATTTTCATGAACTCTGCTCGCTTCGCTCGCGTACTTTGTATGAAAAAAAAATTTTCTTACTAAGACTTGGATTTTGCCCGATCGGTCCTATGACAGCTATATGATATAGTGGTTCGATTAGAATCAACTTTTGTCAGGATCTGTTAGTCTAGCTTAAATGCATATTGTATTAATTTAGTAACGATATCTCGTAAGACAATAAAGTTTTTCATACTAAGTCTTAATGTTGGACCGATCGGTCTTATGACAGCTATATGATATAGTGCTCCGATTTGAACCAACTTTAGTCAGGTTATATTAATCCAAGTTAAATGCATATTGTATTAGTTTGGTTGAGATTTCCCATATAATAATAAATTTTTTAACAGTTAAAATCTTATGTACAAAGAAGCTAATTTTTTTTGCCCACAGTGCACAATGCCAATTGCTTTTTTTTTATTAATCTATATTTTAATCTATATCTGAACTTTGTTCGTCACAAAATTGGATATCAGAAATTTTGGGACTAGAAATTGCTTTCGTCACTAGACTTTTACCTCGTGTAGTGTTTTTTTTTGGTGGGATTCAGTTAACAGGTAATATCTTGCAAACCCCTCAGCCAAAATTTATGTGTCATATACCAAAAAAAGCAAAACTCGTTAGAGACCTTTTTTCAGAAATCGCCAAAATGTAAGCTAAGAAACCTTATTTCACCTGTAAAATGTTACCTGTACTTCAGAAAGTTTAAAGGTACGCCCTCAAACACACCTTTCAAATTATATATAGAACATATCTGCAGCTTCTATGGCTTGAAAACTGCTGAGGTTTCAATTTTAGGGGGATTCTGCGTTTTCCCGCTAAGCTAGTGGTGTTTTCAAAAAGTCGTAGAACAAACATTTCTAGATTTTCGGAAAGGAATAAGTCCCCATCATAACATTCATCTCATTTTGATAAGTCCACTAAAATTTCATATTGAATTATATTTTTAACTAGTTGTCATTACAATTTTTCCCCTCCCACTTTCACCCCCTTATCTCATGAACCAGGTGAGCTAGCAAAATTTTTAGTACGCCATTCAGGTTAGTTAGTTAGGACTAAACCTTTCGGTATATAACTCGATCTAATCGGACAGTCGTAGCAATTTTTCCATATTAGCTGTATATATTGCTTGTCGCCTTTCGCACCCTCGTGCTGCTTTCGACACTAGCACGGACTGCCGTCCGCAATGATAACGACAGCAGTGACCTGGAATATGCTTAAAATGCTTATTATGCTTATTATGCTTTGATTATAATTAAAATAAATAATTTAAACAAATTCGAAGCTTAAAAAAAAGGTGCCGTTTTATTTATTCCGAAAAAAGCCTCTTTACGAGGTAAAAGTCTAGTGACGAGAGGCTAGAAGCCCCAAAATTTCTGATATCTAATTTTGTGACGAACAATAAAAAAATTAATATGAAAATTATATAAATAATATAATCATATTTAAATATAGAAATAGTTCGGAAATCGAAACTGCGCCAAAAAGCTATTTTTGGGCAATAGGTATGTAACAGGCAGAAGGAGGCGTGGCAGACCCTATAAAGTATATATATTCTTGATCAGTATCAATAGTCGAGTCGATAAAGCAATGTCCGTCTGTCCGTCTGTCTTTCTGTCTGTCTGTCTGTCTGTCTGTCTGTCTGTCCGTCTGTATGAACACCTAGATCTCAGAGACTATAAAAGCTAGAGACACCAAGCTTGGTATGTAGGTTCCTCTATATTGCAAACAGATCAAGTTTGTTTCAGAAATTGGCCACGCCCCCTTTACCGCCTAAAAATCGACATAGAAAATTTCATATCAAAATTATAAGAACAATTTAAAAGCTAGTGACACCAAACTTGTGGATTCCTCTATATTGCAGGCAGATCAAGTTTGTTTCTTTTTTGAACCGGACCACTATATCATATAGCGCCCATAGGAACAATCGGTCGGAAACCATGTTTTTGTATGTACAACTTTTTTGTTTAATGAGGTATCCTAACCAAACTGACACAATAAGCATATAACTAGGTTTTAAATATTCTGTCCAAAGTTGGTAAGATCGGACGACTATATCATATAGCTGTCATAGGACCGATCGGGTGAAAATCAAGTCTTAGTATGAAAAACTTTTTTGTTTAATGAGATATCGTTACCAAACGTATAGAATATGCATTTAAGTTAGTCTTATACATCCTTACCGAAGTTGGTTCTAATCGGTCAACTATATCATATAGCTGTCATAGGACCAATCGGGTGAAAATTAAGTCTTAGTATGAAAAACTTTTTTGTTTAATGAGATATCGTTACCAAACGTATAGAATATGCATTTAAGTTAGTCTTATACATCCTTACCGAAGTTGGCTCTAATCGGTCAACTATATCATATAGCTGTCCCAGGACCAATCGGGTGAAAATTAAGTCTTAGTATGAAAAACTTTTTTGTTTAATGAGATATCGTAACCAAACTGATTAAATATGCATAAAACTTGGTTTTATATATCCTGTGCAAAGTTGGTTCAAAGCGGACCACTATATCATATAGCTGTCATAGGACCGATCGGGTGAAAATCAAGTCTTAGTATGAACAACTATTTTGTTTTTTGAGATATCGTAACCAAACTGATGATAAGTTAACTAAATATTTTTTTAACTTTTTCCATTATTAGTTTTTGCACCGGCCGACTAGTTAAATATGATTATATTATTTATATAATTTTTATATTCAATTTTGTTTTGTTCGGCTCAAAATTGGATATCAGAAATTTTGGGGCATCTATTCTTTCGCCATTAGACTTTTACATCGTGTAGAGGTTTTTCGGAAGTTATCAGAAATATTTTTGTATCAAATGTTTCTGCTTGTTTTTTCACTAATATTAAAGAACAGTTGTAGAAAGACCCCAACAATTTAATTCTTTTAACTTATAACTGCCCGCAATGCTACGAAAAAAACTTTCTGGCAACACTGGTTATTACTCCAACGTAAAAGCTATGCTACAAAAAAAATTTATGCCAACACTGATTATTTTTGACGCGCAAAAGCTGTCTGCTACATAGGTTTGCAGCTATTTCAAGTTATTGCTGCTGTCATATTTCAACTCTATGTAATATGTATATATACACTAATTTGTTAATATCTTGAGAAAGCGAATTTCCATAGACAAGTGTGATATGTCAAAAAAACAGAAATTTTATTGACTATAACATATTTAAAATGTTGAATATATATTGCTAGTCGCCTTTCGTACCTTTCGTGCTGCTTTCGTCACTAGCGCGAACTGCCGTCTGCAGTAATAAGTTGCTGATATAGACTTGTAAACATTATATTGAGTTGCCATGCCCCTATGTTAAATTAAGCGATATCGATAGAACGAATAATCGATAGTTAAGAAGAAGAAGAGATCTGGCACTGGTGCGAAGCACACACGTTTATTGAAGCTCCTTAATTTTATATTATTTCATTTAATAAATATAAATTAATTATATTCGAGTCGTTATTACTTAGTCAAGATTCTCGCACGGATCGCCTGACAACAGAGCACCAGTTGAAAGCCCAGTGTCTTTTAGTTTAGAAGTGGGATAACTGATGTGTTCGCCTATCCAAACAGCAGCATAAACGCACAAGAAGAAACGTCGGCGTACCACGTTTGCAATGGGAAGTGTTTCCTCGGTCTAGGCGACCAAAGAAATTGCAAATTGGGATTGGTTCACTAGGTCTACGTGGCAGACGGTTCTGGATTGCATTTTATAAGTGTTGGATGTGTTCCTACAGCTTATGAACTTTTTGCGCAGCATCAGTATACATACAAAGTGCTTGTATGTATGTGTGAATTTCACAAGCGAATTTCACAACTTAAAGAAATTGCAACATCAGTTGTCTCTCTTACGCACAAGCAGACATAGCCGTATTTTGTCATACACAGTGGATCAATTGAATCCCTTTTGAGGCAAAGAGAATTAGCGACAGCAGGACCGAGCAGTGATTTGATTCTTCGATTAGTGGAATTTGAAGGATCAGAGGAAGTAGACATGTCGCATGAAACAAGAGATCATGTTGATAAAGCAGCAATTACCCAGTTGCAAAATGAAATGACGCAGTTAAAAGAAATGATTAATCAGCAAACTGCTAGTACAAGCGCAGACGCAAGAGTACAGCCGGTGTCAGCGTGCCAATAATGTCATTAACCATTACAATTGGGAGGACAAATTCTTATTACTCGCAATATATTCGCAGCTAAAAGGTCCAGCTAAAATGTGGTTTAATTCATCGCCAGTTTTGCATACCGCATGGAGATCTTTCGCAAAAGCTTTTTGCAGAGATGACCAATGCTATGCGACGGTCAAAGGAAACGGTGAAAGAATATTGTTTTTGTATGTCAGCATTAGGAGTGCGACACAATATTAGTGTAGCAGCAGTCATCGGATATACTCGTTCCTGATAACAGCATCGTATAGCAGAGTATAGCAGCAATTAAGTTTATGACAATAAAGCAGATGAGAGATACCGCAGATGAGTATTTTGTAAATCGAGGAAGATTACCGAATGTAAGACATGATCCGAACAGAAATTGAATAAAGCAAAGAAAAAGAAACCCAGAGAATCCCTGAAGTGTTTTAACTGTGGCGAGATGGGACATTTTGCTAATATGGGTCCGGTCCCACAGAATAATCCAGGTTGGGGAAAATGTAAGAAATGTACTAAACGAGGCTATAATTGTGGATATAGCCATTGATGACATGACAACAACAGCACAAGCTTACATCGCAGATGATGATCTACTTCAAGAAGATTTCTTGCTAGGACAGGATGTCATGGTCAACACGAACCTTACGCTAAAGTTTGACAATGGTCAAATAAGTTTTGGAAGCAAACGAACAAAGAAAGTTCCGATAACAGAAACTAATTCAATTTCAAAACTCCTTACTAATGTAGACAACGATGATGATAAAGCGAAGCTGAGCAATCTTTTGGAAACGTATGCAGATGTGTTTGCAACCGGATTGAAAGGAATCGGGAAAACGAACGTAGTGGAAGCCAACATTAGCATTGAAGAAGGCAAAGTTATATCGCAAGCACCATATCGTATACCAGAACCCAAAAGAGAAATTGTCAATCAGATGATAGATGAGTTGTTGCAGCGCGACATAATCAGTATGTCCACATCAGAGTACGCAAGCCCTATTGCTCTTATTAAGAAGCAGAACGGAGGTGATCGATTGTGTGTTGATTACCGCCGTCTCAACAAATGAATGAAGAAGGAAAACTTTCCAGTTCCAAATATCGAAGAGCGTCTACAGGAAGCCAAGCAGTATAAATATTTCTCCTCGCTAGATTTGAATAGCGGATATTATCAAATCGAAGTAGCTCCTGAGAGTCGGAAGTATACAGCTTTTATTACTACTGATGGCTTATTTGAATTCAAGCGTATTCCTTTTGGACTAAAGAATGCTCCTGCAATTTTTAATCGACTCATGGCTGAAATACAAAAGCGTGTTCAGAAGGGAGACATGATTCACTATATGGATGATATCTTGGTAGGTAGCCATTCATTTAATGAGATGCACGAGAATCTCGGGCGTATTCTGGAAGTATTGCGAAACTGTGGTCGCAATATTGATAAATGCGAGTTCTTCAAGCAATCGATTTCGTTTTTAGGACACCAGATACACCCCCAAGGAATAAGTCCAGGCGAGATAAAGACGAATGTCATTGTTCTATTCCCAACGCCGAACAGCGTGACAGAAGTACGAAAGTTTTTAGGCCTCAGCGGATACTTTCGGAAATTCGTTGCTGGATATGCCATAATATCAGAGCCTCAGCAAGATGCCTTTGACATTTTAAAGCGAAGACTAATTGCCAAGCCAGTAGTAGCCAGTTATCGAGTAGACGCCATACACGAAGTTCACATGGACGCAAGCTCAATTGGTTTAGCCGGCGTGCTATTATAGATGGAAGATCAACAGTTGCAGCCAATTGTCTATTTTAGTCGAGCAAAATTCACAACTGAAAGGAATTTTCATAGCTACGAACTAGAAGCATTAGCTGTCGTCGAATCGTTAGAGCGATTCAAATTTTATGTATGCGGGAAAATGATCAAGGCTGTAACAGACTGCAACGCATTAAAAACGGCAATGGAGAAACGTGATCTGATACCTCGCATCGCAAGATGGTGGCTAAGAATTCAGGAGTTCGACATCGAGATCACTCACAGATCTGGTACCAGGATGGAACATGTCGACGCACTTAGCCGTGCTCCATATGAGGATGCACATGAAGTAGATCCAGCCAGCTTGAAAATAGGAAAGCTAATAATTGACGAAGCAGATTGGTTGTTCACCATACAGCTGCAGGATAAGAAGATCCAAACAATAATCAGCAACATGAAATCCAAGCAGCAAACCGAAGACGATGAATTTGTGATCGAGCAAGGACGCCTGTACCGCAAACTCCCATGGGTTGTGCCTAAGCAGCTTCGTTATCACATTCTTTATGAGTCACATGACAAAGCCGGACACATGAGCGTGGACAAAACAGTAAGCCGAATCCGTAATCTGTTTTGGTTTCCCCGCATGCGAAATAACGTGAAGAGTTACATTCAATCCTGTGTGGGTTGTGCATTGAATAAGCAAACTGGAGGACGACAAGAGGGTCAATATCATTTTGACATTTTCCACGATACACATTGACCATTTGGGACCCTTTCCAAGAAGTTCCAAACGAAACGAGCACATCTTTGCCATTGTCGACGCCTTTACAAAATTTACAATTATTCGCGCTGTGAAGAGCACAGCTACCAAACATGTCTTAGATGTCCTACGAGAAGTAACAAGTTACCTTGAAATGCCAGCCCGAATCATCTCCGATCGTGGTACAGCCTTCACATCCAAGGAATATGAGAAATTCTGCCGAGAGAATAATGTCAAGCGTATCTTTAATGCCGTTCGCACTCCAATAGCAAATGGACATGTGGAGCGTACAAATCGTATAATACTATCCATGCTGTTGCCAATGACAGATAATGAGAAGCGATGGAACGAGAAGCTACGAGACATCCAATGGAGCATCAACACCACGGTAAACAAAACTACAAAATGTTCTCCATTTCAGTTGTTGTACGGGTATGAGCCGCGTGATATTCTGCAAAATACGTTGGTGAATGTTCTCCAAGACAAAGACATGATGACAGATGCTGAGTTACAGAAACTTAGAGAAGATGCCGCCACTAGAGTAGATGACCAAAGAGCAGAAGCTAAAAAGAGATATGATGCCAAACACTCGACGCCGACTATCTACGAGCCAGGTGATCTCGTCCTGGTTGAGAATGAGCCCTATAGCACAGGCACATCCCAGAAACTGGAGCCTCACTATAAAGGTCCGTTCCTGATCAGCAAGGTGTTGCCACACGACCGATATCTTATTGAAGATATCCCCCATGCTCAGCGAACTCAGAAGCATTACAAGTCAGTGTACGCCTCTGATAAGATGAAAACGTGGTGTAAGATACCACCAGAGGACCAAGATGAAGATTACGATCAAGATGAAGATGACGACCAAGATAAAGATGACAACCCAGATCACTGCGGACGGCAGTTCGCGTTAGTGACGAAAGCAGCACGAAGGGTGCGAAAGGCGACTAACTATATATACAGCTAAGTTGGAAAATTTGCTACGACTGTCCGATCAGATCGAGTTATATACCGATCGAAAGGTTTAGTCCTAACTTACAAAATTGCATAATAAAACTTTTTCTAATTCACCTGGGTCATGAGATACGGGGGTGTAAGTGGAGGAAAATTTGTATGATCGCAGCTTGTGGAGCCGTTGGGGCTTTTTGGTAAAATTATTTATTTTTTAAAAATTTTTATCAAAAATACGCGTCGATTGATACCTCGATGACCCAAATCCGTTTACTGGTTCAAAAGATAAATAAATTTGAAATTTTTAGTAGACTTTTCAAAAGGAAATGAAAAGTTAGTTTCTTTGTTTGTCTGTTTGTCTGTTTGTATCAGAGCGCTAGAAAAGCTAAGATGTAATGATGGGGATTTATTCCTCTTTGAAAATCTAGACTTTTTTTTTACGACTTTTTCAATTTCCCGCTAGTTTAGCGGGAAAACGCTAAATCCCGCTAAAATTGAAACTCCAACTTTTTTTCTAAAGTATTTTACGACTTTTTCAATTTCCCGCTAGTTTAGCGGGAAAACGCTAAATCCCGCTAAAATTGAAACTCCAACTTTTTTTCTAAAGTATTCAGGTAACATTTTACAGGTGATATTATGTTTTTAAGCTTACATTTTGGCGATTTTTGACAAGACGGCTCTAACGATTTCTGTTAAATTTTATTATGTTGTAAAACGTACAATTTTGCGTTTTTTGGTATATGAAACATAAATTTTGGTTGAGGGGTTTGGAAGATATTACCTGTTAAGTGAATAAATACATTTTTCTATCGGTCGAAAATCATGTTTTAGTACTAAAAACTTTTTGGTTTTACGAGATATCTCAACCAAACTGATACAATATGCATTTAACTTGGTTTTATATATCCTGACCAAAGTTGGTTCAAATCGGACTACTATATCATATAGCTGTCATAGGACCGATCGGGTCAAAATTAAGTTTTAGTATGAAAAACTTGTTTGTTTAGTGAGATATTTTAACCAAATTGATGGCATTTGCATTTAAGTCAGTTTTAAAAATCCTGACCGAAGTTAGTTGTTATCGGACCACTATATCATATAGTCAATCGGTCCAATATTAAGTCCTGGTATGAAAAACTTTTTTGTTTTACGAGATATCGTAACCAAACTAATAGAATATGCATTTAAATTTGACTTATATATTCTGACCAAAGTTGGTTCTAATCACAAACGGCTACTATATCATATAGCTGTTATAGCACCGATCGGGCGAAATCCAAGTCTTAGTATGAACAACTTTTTGTTTTCATAGTAAGTACGGGGTCTCCGACAGTAGAGTATGCTCGGCTGTAGCAACGCGAGCAAAGCGAGCAGGGGGCGGAGCCCCCTAGTTTTTGTTTATAATTAAAGAACAATTTTTTTTTAAATATGAAATACGTTGAACAACTAAATTTATATATTTTACTATTTGCCTGCATTAATGATAAAGTTACAATGTCAAAAGCAAAAGCAATTGCAAAAATTTCTGATATCCCACAAAAAAAACCTCTACACGAGATAAAAGTCTAGTGACGAAAGCAATTTCTAGCCCCAAAATTTCTGATATCCAATTTTGTGACGAACAAAATTCAGTTTAATCTAAAAATTTTAAATAAAACTAGTCGGCCGGTGCTACAGTCGAGCATACTCGACTGTCGGAGACCCCGTACTTACTATCCAAAATCAGTCACTTCTAAAAACTAAATAATATTTAAGATTACCATAAACTCTTATATATTAAATTTGTCGCCGCTCGAATTTGCTTCCGATATAATTAAAAATTTTATCGGCACGCAGGGAACACCACGTGGAGGCCATTACACTTGTAATGGGGTCCTTTTTTCCAAAAGAATTATCTTAATTATCTTAAAATGGAACACTTGGTAGCACAACAAAATCAAATTTCAAAATCACTTGTACACAGCGCGCACAAAAGAGTTGAAAAAGAGTCAGTTTAAAGTCAAATAGACATACATATGCATTAATCATTAGGAAGAGCAGGACATCCATATGTGCAATTCAAAGATCTGTTATGCACACATACATACATATGTTGGCACGCGCAAGACAAAAGAAGTTTCTAGCTAAGCATTCATATATATAAACATGCGTTTATGCATATTTGGCTATGTTAAGCATAAGTGAAACCTTAACAGAGAATAAATTAAAACTGCATGTTAAACATGCTAAATGTTAAATCAAATAGTAAAATAATTGAAAACCAAAAAGACAAATTTACTAAAAACATAAATTTACACAGTAAATTTATAATAAACATGAAATTAACATAGAATTTTAACTTAACGTTTATATAAATACCAATGTAAAATTATTTAAATGAAATTTTAAACATGTATTCAATATTAAATGTCAGTATAACATTCATAAATACCAATTTCAATAAATTGTAAAAATTAAAAAAAAAAGCTTAAATTCAGCTGGAAAAAAAGTTGTTCCCGCCGGGAATCGAACCCGCGACAAAATTGCAAAAATTTTCAAAAGACAAAGGCTCAAAGTGTTGAGCCACTCTCGCACTTATGTCTTAATCCTCCTAAATGGCCATATTGCTTGTTTTAGTGCTCAATTAAAAAGTAAAAGAAATAATTTATATTTTAACATTTAATGTTAATATTACATTTTAAATAAGCACTGAGTTTGTTTTAATATAAAATGAAATTGAATTCGAACATAAATAAATTAAAAATCTTTCGCCCACGGCAGGACTCGAACCCACGAGCACTGTCCGACTCCGCGACTCAGTACACTGCGCCACCGAAGCTCACGTCTGAATGGACGCCAATTTGTTATACAATATGTTAATATAAATTTTTTGTTTTATCAAGATATTCAAGTTTTAATTACTGCCAACGCGCCATCAACGAATTTAACAGCAAAATTTATTATTTGAATATCTTCGCTATTTACTGTGCGATCAGAATGAAATTTTCAGAAAAATTTAGGACAATTATATCTTCATCTGTGCAAAATCTGGAATTTCTGGCTTTCAAAATGCTCTTATAATTTGGATATGAAATTTTCAATGTCGATTTGCAGGCGGTTAAGGGGGCGTGGCTGATTTTTGAAACAAACTTGATCTGCCTGCAGTATAGAGGAACCTACATACCAAGTTTGGTGTCTCTCTCTCTTATAGTCTCCGAGATCTAGGTGTTCATACAGACAGACAGACAGACAGACAGACAGACAGACAGACAGACAGACAGACAGACAGACAGACAGACAGACAGACGGACAGACAGACAGACGGACATTGCTATATCGACTCGACTATTGATGCTGATCAAGAATATATATACTTTATAGGGTCTGCCACGCCTCCTTCTACCTGTTACGCACATATTCGGTAAAACAAACCCAATAGACCCCTGTACTTTTTTTAAGTACGGGGTCTAAATATAAATTAATAAAAAAAAAATGCGAAAATTGGCATTCGGCACTGCGCAAAAAGTAATTTTTATGTACAAAGAAGCTCACCCTTTTTGCTCACAGTGCACAATGCCAATTTTCGCGTTTTTTTATTAATTTATATTTTATTTAAAATTTTAGATTAAACTGAATTTTGTTCGTCACAAATTGGATATCAGAAATTTTGGGGCTAGAAATTGCTTTCGTCACTAGACTTTTACCTCGTGTAGAGGTTTTTTTGTGGTAATGAAATATACGGCGAATCTCGTGAGGGCGCTTCGAATTGTCAGGAAGCCGAATTTTAAACATTATATTGAGTTGCTATGCCCCTATTCGAGTCGTTATTACTTAGTCAAGATTCTCGCACGGATCGCCTGACAACAGAGCACCAGTTGAAAGCTCAGTGTGTTTCAGACTTAATAAGCGCCATATTTTGTGCAGTCTCAGCTCTCAGCTCGTTGCATTCGGACGTGCGCGCTTGATAGATTATTTTCGCAAGTGATCAACACAAACTCTCGTATCTCTTTGTGCATATCTTGAGCTATTTTTAGTCAATGCTTTCGTTGGCTGCAGCTTATTGCGGTACTTAACCTAAGATAAGCCAGACTTAAACGGCGCTAAGTTTGCCCCTCGTCCTGCGCTTTGTGGAAGCGAGAGGTTGGTTCCGTTACTTCTTATCTTCTGATCTGGAAAAGTTGATGACAATTGCATTATTTAACTTTAAATAATAACAATTGTAGCCATGGACGATAACTCATCGACTCAGTCGCTACCTAGTAACAGTAATAGTCGATGAGTTATCCTCCATGGTGAACTATTGTCCAAGATGAGAAAAGTAGCTGGAGTAAGCCCTGGTACTCTACGCTCTCAAATTGTTGGTAGCGGAGCAACCATTCTTGCTGCGCCCAACAGCTTATTGACAAACTCTGTGATCACTGGCCCGACGGTGACAACAAGCAGTGATACCAGCGTTACCTGCACTATCTCCATGTCTCAAGCAAGTTTGACATCTACTCCTACGTATACTGTAGCGGCAACTGTGGGGCCCAACATTTCCTCGACTACGTCACCTGGCAGCACATTGGGTGTAATTTTGTCATCAGTAGCTCGAAGACGAAGTGCTCGTTTCAAGCCCGTGACCTGCCTGCTAGTAAAAACATAAAGGAGCTATAAAAACATCTCAATCTATACAGAAAGCTAAGATGAAGGCCACTGAGCTGCACAAGAAAGCAGCTAAAGATACGGCATCCACCTCGACTGCAGCGGCATTGAGTAAAAACCGCTTTGCAGCTCTGGACGAAGAAGCGGACAACATTATGGAGCAAGACTTGTCAGAAAGTGGCTCTGACGACGAAGATGGCGTGCTATTGGAAATGGCAACAAGCAATCCTCAAAAACGCTCTCAAAGCCTCTAGCTATATGTGTACCAAAAGTGGACAATCCCTTAGGCATGGAACAAGCACTGGACTCGTGCGTGGGTGCCAACAACTTTAGCTTTCAAACCTCTAAGTTCGGTGTGTCAGGATATACACGGCAAACTCTGATGCTTTCCGAGCAGCTGTAAAACAATTGACAAAACTTAATTGTCAATTCTGGCACCATCAACTTAAAAAGACAAGCCTATTTAAATTAAATCTATTAAATCTATTTTTTGTCAATCTTAAACAAGGTCCGAATGTGTCTAATGCCTTAAAAATAACTCAACTCGGCAGATACAGAGTCGCATTAAAGAGTTCTACAATGTCTGAGATGCCACATCTTCGATCTTCAGGTCCCAATCTGCGGCAAATGCGCTGGCTCTCACATGACTGGTTCCCTGCTTTGCACCAGTGAAAATATCTTGTGCGTCAACTGCGGTGGTGATCACGCTTCGACAGACAAGGACTGCCCTGTCAGGATTGAGAAAACCAGAAAACTGAAACCGAGCCCAAGGCTGCCTGCTTCTGCCGACACTGCGAGAATCAAACTCACTGCCTGAAAAGAAATTCGTTGCGCTGGAGAGCTCCATACGGGAGATCAACTCCACAATGGACCAATTATTCAAGTTGGTTCAAGAAACTATGGAGGCTAACAAGGCCTTTCGAGAATTGGTCCAGGTTCTCTTTTCGCGTATCCAAAATTGATGAAACCGATCATAAAAATCGGATTGTGGAACGCACGGGGACTAGTTAGGGGCTCTGGAGAGCTCCGACTGTTAGTATCAACATCAGCGAAAGATTTTTTGTAATTAATGGATACACAATGAGCAGGCTTAATGTGAGAACGCTTCATGAGTTCTCTATGGATCACACTCCACTTATAGCTGATTTACGCGCCACACCGCTGAGCAACTCACAGCGCTCTTGTTTACTAGCACGTGGTGCTGATACAGATATTTCAAGGCACATCTGGAGCAGTTGATTGATCTTAATACGGAAATCCAAGACGCAGATGATATAGATAACGCAATCGATATTTTTATGAACCAGCTGAAAGATGCAGCAACAAGAGCTGCTCCTAGAATTCAACAATATCTACATGAAGATAGATCGCCTCAGCTTCCTTCTGTAATCGTTGAGCTTCTGCGTCTCAAGCGTAAAGTCAGAAAGGAGTATGCAAGAACAGGAGATGCCCGCATCCAACAGATTCACAATAGGCTGGCCAATCGTCTTCACAAAGTTCTGGCCCGCAGGAAAAGAATTCAAATTGACAATATGTTGGAAAACTTGGGTACCGATGCCTCTACGAATTACTCTCTGTGGAAAATTACTAAAAGATAAAAGTCATTGGCAACACCGAAATTGGCCATTAGGGACCCTTCAGGAGGCTGGTGCCGTACTAGTCCTGAATTGGAAGTGTTTGCAAATAATCTTGAGCAACGATTTAGGCCGCACGACCTTGCGCCTGAGAGTCACTGCCGGATAGTTGCGAAATCATTGGAAACCCCGTTTCAAATGGCTTTGCCTACAGATACTGTCACACTGGACAAAGTGAAGTAGCTGGTGTCTAAGCTGAAACCCAAAAAGGACCCGGGCGAAGACTTATTTGATAACAGAACCATTAGACTCCTACCAGATCAAGCTCTGTTGTTTTTGGTGCTTATTTTCAACAGCGTCCTACGTGTGGGATACTTCCCGAGAGCCTGGAAGTCGGCGAGCATAATTGTGATCCTCAAGCCTAGAAAACAACCATCTGATGTGGGCTCTTATATACCGATCAGCCTTCTCCCTTCACTGAGCAAAATAATGGAGAGGTTGATCCTAAACAGAATGCTTGATCTCGAGGCTGTTACCCTTTCGATCCCTAAATTCGAATTTGGATTCCGAAAGCAGCATAGCACTCCAGAACAGCTGCATAGAGTTGCCAACTTTGCGTTAGAGGCCATGGAGGAGAAAGAGTATGCGGTCGCTGAGGGCCTTTTAACCCCCAACTGTTCCAGCTCATAAAGAGATTCTTAGAAGGGCGCACATTCCGAGTGACTGACGAAGGGTGCAAGTCCTCCATAAAATCTATCGAAGCTGGCGCTCCCCAGAGCAGTGCTTTGGGCGCCACCTTATACTCAATTTACTCTGCGGATATGCCAACCCACACGGCAATTACATCAGTATACTTCTTGCCAAGGGTGCACTGCACAATATCTGGACGCATTCCAGGAGTGGGCAAGTAAATGGAATGTGTGCATCAACGCAGACAAATGTGCAAATGTGACTTTCACAAATCGGGCGCGGAACTGCCCAGTCGTGTCACTCAATGGAAATGCTCTAGCTCATTCAGCGGCACACAAATACTTAGGTGTCATCTTGGACAGAAGTCTCACCTTTGAAAAACATGTCTCGTCGCTACGGCACTCATTTACAGACAAAGTGCAAAGGATGTCCTGGCTACTCTCTGCCAAAAACAAATTGTCGCTGGAGAACAAGGTTAGAATATGCAAGTGCATATACATATATATACATATATGCCATACAGGTGTACGGTATTACTGCTAAGACTCACCTGAATAAGATTCGTGTGCTACAAGCAAAGACACTGAGGATGATCTCTGGGTCCCCATGGTACATAAGGACACGCAATATCGAGCGCGACCTTAAGGTGCCCGAAATAGGAGACAGAATCTAAGCGATTGCCCAAAAGAACACGGAGAGGCTAGAAGCTTATCCAAACAGTCTAGCTAGACGACTAAATACTGCCTGCCACCGTAGAAGAGTAAGAAGGAGACTCAAACGTCACCACCCTCAAGACCTCCTGAACCGGGTCTTGACGTGAAGACCTCCGACCAAAATTTAGACGATCTCCCCAGAACCTCCCCCTTATAAGTTATTTTTAATTCATTGTTAAGTTATCATAAATAATTTTGTTTTTATTTTTAGTTTAATTTCTGATTAGTTTAAGTTGCCTTGTAAGGTAGCAGGACACTCATCCTTTGTAAAAATGTCATTATATTTTTAATAAAAAAAATTAAAATTAAAATTTGTGCGCCTGCATAAATAGCTCGCGTACTGCATACTTTTAGGCAGCGCTCTACAAAAATATATTCTTTGTGTTGTGCGCATTAATATTTAATTTGATCGGCATTGTAAATCTGGGAAGTGCCGTTTGCTGACGACATATAGTATGTAGTAAAAGTAAATACATTGGTTTAACTAAAACATAGTCTGTACCTCGATCTACATTCAAGAGTGGTACTTACATACACCACAGATCGGACTTTTGGAAAGTGCTACTTATTATTTAATAAAGGTTTTTATAAATTTGTTATAATATTTATATATTTAAATATTATGGTTGCGTATTTCAGAAAATTGATTTTACTCACATTTTTATATCAAACTTTAATACTTGTCATTATAGGGTAGAAAAATGTATTACAAATCATTTTTTGCAGACCTGATATGAAATTAGAAATTTGTTAGCATGCTTAATGTCAATCAAGGGAACATTTTAGTTTGCTCGATCTTGATGAAGAATTATTTAAAAAATAATTTATTAAATAATAAACTTTTAACACACCTAAAATTAAATTAAATAATTTTAAAATTAATGAATATAAAAAATTGAGAAAAGACTAAGAATTATAGAAGCAATTGTAGTCTTTATGTATAAAGTTCTTTGTCCAACTGAATGACTGATTTAGCATTGTATGGGGGACAAGGATGCAAAGAGAACAAGGCAAAGCTCCAACTTAGTCAAGCTGGAGTGATTATTAATTGCCCTCTGAGCATCAAGTCGACTCATAGGCGTAAGGTCTAGAAATGTTCCGTAAACCCTTTCCCTCGGGATTGGACCTCCTCTTGGTGTCCCCTGGTAACGTACAGCTCTACGGCTAACTTTGAGCGGCGACAGCAATCCCCGTCTCATCCAAAAGCCCGGTATCCTGTCTACAACTTATCATTATCCAAGACGTGGGCAAGGGGCTTTAAACGGCCTACCCTTAAGTCAGGGGCGTTGTGCGACCCGTATCCGCTGACTTACAAAGTTCGCAGCTGAGGAGTCAATTCTAGCTGTGTTTGGACGGAGCCTTCCTGGAGGCCGGACAACCCCGGGTCGTAGCTAGCATTGCCAAGTTATGAGGCACTGCCTTGGTCGACCACCCGTCTCCCCACCACCTTTCGGGCCCGCGGCGCTTGCCTGTCGAGCAATGCGGTCGTTTATGAACATGATTATGAACTCCCCAACACCCGCCTCGGATAAACCTATACACCCGGATGATGTCGATACAAGTGATAACGACGAGGAGCCACTACTCGGCTCCAGCCAGGAGACGTTAGTGCAACATCCAACAATCCGACCGATCAATCCATAGCTGCAAATCCCGAAGGGAATGGTAAACCGAAATCGGAACACCAGCTGCTCAATTCAAATCCCAGTCGTTGCCGTTTCGTCCTGCGTAAGATCGAAAACAATCAGCAACATACTGGAGGTAGCACTTAGGAAACTAAGCGACTGGGCTACGTCGTACAGTGGGGCCATTTCTCATTTTGCGTTGCAAAAATCATATCTTTTATTTTATTTATTACTTTTTACGAACGCTTTCGTCAAAATAATGGTTTTTGCCACGCATTTCGGCCTGCGGCCCCAGTGTGCGTCGTGCGGCCTAGGTGTAAATCCAGATAAAGCAGAACTGATGCTTTTCACCAGGAAAACAAAAGATCCTAGCTTCAACCTGCCAAAGCTCAGCGGGCGGACGCTGCAGCTATCGCACAAAGCAAAGTATCTAGGAGTGATACTGGACCCCAAGCTATCATGAAAACTAAAAAATATAGAAGGAAGAGTTAGGAAAGCATACATAGCTTACTTCTCATGCAAGAAAACCTTCAGCAAAAACTGGGGATTGCACCCAAGAATGACATTGTGGATGTATACCGCAGTAGTCAGACCCATACTGACATGCGGAGCCCTGGTCTGGTGGCCAGCCTTCGCAAAGAAATATAACATAGATAAACTAACAAGAATACAGCGTACAGCATTTGCGGGAGGCACAGGTGCAATGAGATCATGTCCAACGGCTGCACTTAATGTCATACTGAACTTTATGCCAATCGAAATACTCATCGCAGCGCAAGCTGCTTTTAGACTCAGAGAGTCTGACAGCTGGATGGAAAGGAACAATGGACACAATAGCATACTAATGAAGACACGCATAGGAACGTCCACCAAGACGGATTATGTGGTCGCCAAGACAAACTTTGGACAAAAATTCAAAGCCAGAATACCGTCTAGAGATGAGTGGGTTACAGGGAATCTTGATGACACCTTTGAGATATCACTATTCATCGACGGATCCAAGATGGACTGTGGTGTGGGGGCAGGAGTGTACTCGCCGGATCTAGAAGTGGAAAAGTCATTCCACCTTCCGTGATCCAAAAGTGTGTGCCAGCCAGAGACCTTCCCAATAATGGAGGCAGACAAACTTCTATTGGCGCGAAGTCTCGTGAACTCGAGATGGCGTTATTCTCTGATAGCCAAGCGGCCATCAAGGCTCTCAGCTCAGTCAGACAAAATTCTAGGTTAACAATAAACTGCAAAGATACACTAAATGCAGTAAGCCGACAGAATAACGTAGCCCTTATATGGATCCCAGGCCATAGGGACCATGAGGGTAACGAAAAAGCGGAAGAACTGGCCAGATCAGGTTCAGAACTAATCACAACACCGGATGAGGTACGACCACCTCTGAACAGCATAAAAAGTAAGGAACACAGTCAGCTCGCAGCCCTCGCCAATGAGAAATGTAAAACTCAAATAGGGTGTAAAAAAGCCAAAGAGTCATGTCCCATCTATAACAAACACGTACAAAAAAGCTACTCAGAAGACACTGCGAGACTAACGGCCACAGTAACAGGACACTGACATATAGGAACACATGCCATGAAAACGGGACTACCATTCAAACAACACTGCCGTAGCTGTAAAGAAGAACGGGAAGTGAAAACACCGGAGCATCTGCTCTGTCACTGCCCAGCACTCAGCAGAGGCAGACGTACGATACTCGGAAAGTACACACTAGACTCACTAAGCGATGTAAGCAACATCGCACCTGAGATTTCTTAACCACAGCAAGTGGTTATAGTTGACGCAGTCATAGCCGGTTTTCATTTAGGGTCACCCACTTAAATGAAAGTTCAAAGTTTCCATGTATTTTCTGTTTACATGTGTTTGTAGTGTATTGGAGTTCGACTATCACTTGATCATGGCTTTTCTATAACCAATTTGACAAAACAAAGACATACATTTATTTAATTAACATACAGCAGTGTTTGGTTAGCTGGCGAGTTCAGTACCTAAGTAGTGCAGAGGATGGTGTATGGACTTAACCCGAATAGCCCTAGCGTTACCATATGGTAACAAGCGATAGGCATTTACTAAAACTTTTTTGGTAGACAACATATATAATATAATATATGTTATGACATTCCAAGAGTGAATTTTTGTCTCTGACTGATAAAAAGTTGATTGAAACCATCTCATGAAGCTAGCTAATCGAAAAATGCGCATTAAGTTGCTCACTATATTCTGCAGTACTTTATGCAATGCACACATCGTTAGAAAGGTAAAACATGCTCTTTTTAATTATGAAAAAAACTCGGAAAAAAAATTTTATTATATCGCCGTTTAATAAAAATTAAAACCGAAGCTCAGAAATTTTTTTCGAGTTTTCCTTAAATTTTAAAGTAAAAAAGCTAAAAAAAAGGGTTAAAAAACAAAATTTTCTTAATTCAAAAATTAATAGCTCCTAAACTACTGGCTTAAATCTTAGACTGTGTATGGATGAATTACAGGTATATTCATTAGCTTTCAGGAAAAGTAAAGCTTTTGAAATCGGTTTTGGCATTCTCGAGTAATGATAACAAAAGTGGGCGCACCTCTACCACAGGTCAAGTTTGTTTCCAATTTTGATAACACGCCCCCTTCGCCCACAAATTGCACAATACAATATACAGGCGCAATTTTTGACATAGCACTCCCTAACTGAACAGTCAGTTGAGAAGTATTCGTATTAAACGACCCTGAAAATTTCAAAGCGATTGACCCATAAATATAGAAGTTATTTCGGAATTTACATTTAATTCAATAATTACATTTGCATGGCAAATCAAACGTGCGAGCGAGACAGCATGTTCACGTTTGTATGCAAGGCGCGCACAAAGACAGATCGAATTAGTACCCATTTTTTTTTTGGGTACCAAATAAGAATCAAGCGATAAGCAAAAATATTATCGATATCATGGAATGAAAATGTTAATGTATAATTTATGTATATGCAAATATACAATTTGATAAAAATATAATTGTGTTAATATATAAATATGTATTTTTGCATGCCAAAAATCAGCAGAAGCTGATAGCTATGCATGAAATTGCATGAGAGAAAAAGCGATCATTGTGCAGCACTTCTTTTGCATCTTTGCCGAACCCTGAAAGCTGCAAAATAATAATTTTAGTTATTAATATTTCCGATTCCTTACACATATATATAATAAGTAACTGCTTATTATCGTTGTAAAAAAAAACTTAGCATTTTCCGTTTTAAGAATCTCATAAAACTAGACATTGCCTTTTATTTCAAATTTCGCGCTCACTGCAGCAGCCTTTGGCAGGCTCAAATTTGTTGCGTAAGAGGGAGAGAGTGAGAGAGGAAAATGGGTGCTGCCAGATTGCAGGCTGAGCGAAGTTGTAGTTTGTGGCTACTCTTGACACACTCTGCATCGATTGCAAGCGATTACGATTACGATTTGGGATTTACCAATTTCTAATTAATTTTAAATAAGTTTTATATAATACCGAGTGATGTATTAGTTCAGTGAGGCATTAATAACGTAATCTGCAGTGATAAACACAGTGATTTAAGAAAACCAAAAGTTGTTCATAGTTTCGCGTGTGTAATTTTATACCCTGAGCCCATTGAAAATGGGCAACAATCAACTTTTATAAAAGAGTACATGAGCTCAGGGTATCCTGCTGTCGAGCGTGCTCGACTGTAGCCGCACCTCACCGCGGGCGAAGCGAGCAGGGGGCGGAGCCCCCTTGTTTAATTTCATTTTATTAACAAGATTTCCCCAGGATCAAACCCCAGTAGAGTCAAGATTTTAAATTTATTTTTTAAATTCATTTTATTAATATTTTTTTTTAATTTTAGATATTTTACAATTTGGTCAAATTCGGGTTACTATATCACTAGGAATAATTGGATTCAGATTCACCTTTGGTATGGAAAACTTTTTTGTTATTCCAACCAAACTCACAGATTGTGTTTATTTTTTCATATTTTACACCCTGACCAAATTTTGTCAAAATCGGATGACAATATCATAAAGCTCACATAGGTACAATCAAGCTCAAATTAACCTTTATTATAAATAACTTTTTTGTTTTTTAAGACATATCAACCAAACTCACAGATTGTTTTTTTGAGACGGATTGTTACACCCTGACCAAATTTGGCCAACATCGGGCAACTATATCATATAGCTGCCATTGGAACAATTGGATTGAGCTTAACTTTTAGTATGAAAATTATTTTTGTTTTTTGAGCTATCTCAACCAAACTCACAGAATATGTATTTCTTACTAAATGTTACACCCTGTTTAAATTTGGTCTAAATCGGATGACTATATCATATAGCTGTGATTTGAAATACTTATATAAATTAAGCATAAAATTTTTAACGGCAAAAGAATTTCAAATTTTTTTCATATAGTGTGATAACAGATTGTAATTGCTTCGTACGAACGGTGAAAAAACGTAGTAGTCTGATTTGTATAAGATTACTGACAACATATCTATCAGAAGTAAAGAAGGGATTACTGATTTAAAAACCTGGCGAGTAAACCAAATGTTAGAAATAGCGACCCTTTGCTCTTAAATGACAGAAACTGCATTTAAAATGCCTTCTCTTGCACATTTATTTGTTACTTTTATTCTTTTCTTAAGGTAGGTATTCACTTAAGTTTGTGAGGAGCGAAAAAAAAGTGATACACTTGGACGCCTAGCGTCGCAAACTAGTGTGACCAACGCAACACCAAAAAGTAACCAAATGTTGAGTGGTCACATTGGGGCGTCAGCTGTGGTTTGTTTACATTTTAAAATGCGCCAAGCTTGAAAAAAAAATAAAAAGAATAGTTTTTAAGATTTGAGGAAGGGATTATTGGCATATTGCCCTAAGTTGAAGGAAAAAGAGAAGGAGGAACGCAGGCTACGCGCATATTGGGTCAATCTATAAAAATTGCTTTTTTCATCCAAGTCATGTAGGATGATGTACTTCTCCACTTCTTTTATCCACTTTATCTTATCGTCTGATTTAAAGAAGTCCAAGCGTCTTCTTTTCATTTTAAATTTGCCACTTTTAATTTAATGTATTATCTCTTGTGTGCACAACAAACAGCAGACATTTCTCTAATGGCTGTACTGTAATATTGAACAACACATATAAATAGTCAGTCGACTGAGAAATATCAGATGTTGCCTATAGTTCTGAAAAACGCCGCACCTTATCTGCCAACTCTTTTTTCATGCTTTTTGTGAGTACCGCACCAGCGGAACTGAAGCGAGATAATTTATCTTGCGTTCCGTTATATGGAGTTTGGCTTAGCGAACGGAATTTTTTCGATGTGAGTACATAGTATGTATGTATGTACTACATACCTTTACATACAAACAAGTTAATGTGATGGGATTTCAAAATCAACCAAAGTCCGGGTTACACAATATTTTATAGATAAAAATTGAGTGTCCAAATTTACAAGTGTCAAAATTATTGATATAGTACATTAATTTGATTTTGCGTTAAAGAAGTTTATTCAAGAAAAAAATATAAGAAGTACACTGATAAAAAAAATGTTCTAAAATCAAGACTTTGGTCTCAGAACTAATAATCTTGGTCTAAAAAATGCGTCAATAACATAAAATTCTTAAATTAAGAGAACACATCTTGATTTTAAGAACATTTCAAATAAGACCAAGTTCTTATTTTAAGAATAAATGTTCTTAAAATTAAAATAAAAAAAAAATTAAATAAAAACTATACTTTTTAATAATAATTTTTTTATTTTTAAATTTTGAATTATTTACATTTTATTCTGTTTTAGTTTAAAATTTAGTTATTTTATAAATGTTTTTTAAGTTGCTACGAGTGGGATTGGAACCACCGCCTACTGCTTCAGAACTGAAGCGGCCTCTCCAACCAGAACGCCATGGTGCCACCATTTATTTGATACGAAAAAGTACCTATTTATACTTTCCTAACAATTTAAGATTTGTATTCTTATATTAAGAGTTAAAGATTTTTTAGATTAATAATCTTAGTTTTAATAATATGGTCTTAAAATAATGTAAGTATATTGTTTATTGTATTATAAATTGTTAAAATTATAAAGGCACAAGTAAATAAGTTTAAAAAAAAAACAATTATTTCTCCCCAAGACAGATCTCGAGTCAAACTCGAATTCGTTCGGAACGAAAAAAAATGAATTACATAAAATTCAGGCTTTTCTTTTATTGCTCATTAATTACAATTCTAAGAAAAACCAATAAATAACTGATCGATTTGAAATCATAAAATTAAGTTGTTATTATCAAAATGTTCATTTTTTGTATAAAAAGATTTAATTTATTTAAAAAATGAAGAAAAATTATAGCAATAAATTAAATTAAATAAAAAATTTATATGCTCAATTATATTTTCTTTAAAAAAATTAAAATAGATTTAGATTAAAGAATGATTAACAGATATACCCATTAGCAGTCTTATGTAAATTTATCTCGAAAATAGATCAAATAAATAGAAATACATTTTAAGACTTTGAAATCGGTGTAAGCGAACTTTTTATATTGGCAGATGAGTATGTTATTGCAAGTTATATACTAGCGACTGCTCGATTCAGAAAAAAGTCAAGTATTCCTTACTCAAACCAAGTACGATCGATGACAGAATTGCGCCTATTCCGTAAATTCTTGAGTCAAGTACTAAATTCTCATTTAGTTAATTTTTAGTCAAACGATTGAAACATGCATTTGCTCATTCAAATAGTTAGACCCCGTACTTCAAAAAAGTACAGTGGTCAATTGGGTTTGTTTTAAAGAATATGTGCATAACGTGGTAGACCCTATAAAGTATATATATTCTTGATCAGCATCAATAGCCAAGTCCATATAGCAATGTCCGTCTGTCCGTCCGTCTGTATGAACACCTAGATCTCAGAGCCTATAACAGCTAGAGACACCAAACTTGGTATGTGTGTTCCTCTATATTGCAAGCAGATCAAGTTTGTTTCAAAATTCGGCAACGCCCCCTTAACCGCGTACAAATCGACATAGAAAATTTCATATCCAAATTATGAGAACAATTTAAAAGCTAGGGATTCCAGATTTTGCACAGACGAAGAAAAAAGTGTCATAGATTTTTGCTGAAAATTTCATTCCGATCGGGTTGCGGGTTCAATTTCCGGCCAATCCTACATAAATTTATTTTTTTTTTTTTGTAAATTTACTGTGTAAATTTATGTTTTTAGTAAATTTATCTTTTTACTTCTTTTGATACAATTATATTATTTAATTGAATTGTGGGCTTCAATTATGTTACTATATGAATGAAGTGTTCGTTAATTTATTTATTTCAACATTTTGCATTTAATCTCTGTTAAGGTTTTACATATGCTTAACATACCCAAATATGCATGTACGCATGTTTATATATATGAAGGTTTAGCTAGAAACTTCTTTTGTTTTGGCGCGTGCTTACATTTGTATGTACTATGTGTGGCTGCTTTTGGATAGTAAGTACGGGGCCTCCGACAGTCGAGTATGCTCGCCTGTAGCACCGGCCGAATAGTTTTTTATATAATTGTGTGCGGATTTCAAGTGCTAAATAATGTAAAGCTACGAAAAGCAACGTAAAGCTGCAATACTATAAAATTAATCAGCGACTTAAAAGCCGAAAATAATTGCATACTTTTGGGCATAACGAAAATTCGACCAACCACAGTGAATGTCAAACTGTGTGTAATCATGATAAACTATGTAACAAGTGGATTAAATTTGTATGTTTTGGAAAGCTTAGAAGGCGTTTAATCTGAAAATGGTGTGGCGCTCTGACAACACAGCATGTGTCGGGAAAATACCATTTGCTTCAACACTATTGGGCCATTATCAATGCGGCCGTTGGGGCCTTTTGATAAATTTTTTTTTTATTTTTTAAAAATTCTACTTAAAAATACGGGTCGATTTCAAAAGATAATTAAATTTGAAATTTTCAGTGGACTTCTCAAAATGAGATGAAAAGTCAGTTTGGTTGTGTGTTTGTCTGTTTGCATCAAAGCGCTAAAAAAACCTTAAATGTAATGATGGAGATTTACTTCCCTTCAAAAGTCTAGAAATGTTTCTGCTACGACTTTTGAAAAAAAAAGCTGGTTTAGCGGGAAAACGCTAAATCCCGGTAAAATTGAAAACTCAACAGTTTCCAAGCCATAGAAGCTACAGATATGTTCTATAAATCATTGGAAAGGTGTGTTTGGGGGCTTTTAAGCGCATTTTTAAAGGGTGCGAAAGGCGAAAACGCATTATATACAGCTAACTATAAAAATTTGCTACGACTGTCCGATCAGATCGAGTTATATACCGATTGAAAGGTTTAGTCCAAACTTACAAAATGGCATACTAAAACTTTTTCTAACCCATCTGGGTATGAGATAGGGGGTGTAAGTGGGAGGGTTGGTGGAGGTTGGTAAAACTTTATAATTTTTAAAAATTTTACTTAAAAATACGCGTCGTCAAAAGATAGTTAAATTTGAGATTTTTAGTGGACTTCTCAAAATGAGATGAAAAGTCAGTTAGTTTGTTACTTTGTTTGTCTGTTTGTGTGTTTAAAATGAATAGCTCCTAAACTAGTGGCTTAAATCTTAGGCTGTTTAAAGATGAGTTACAGATTTATTCATTAGCTTTCAGGAAAAGTAAAGCTTTTTTGGCATTCTCGAGTAATGATGACAAAAGTGGGCGCACCTCTAAATAACGGCAAGAAAAAAAGCCAAATATTAAAAAATTCTCACAAAAAAATGTGCTACTAATATGATTTCCGTCGTTTGGGGCCCCATATCTATCCAAAAAAGTGGGTTTGGTTTAATTTAGAAGAAAAAAATCCGAATTTTGTTGGCTAGTGTAATTAAAGAAATTTTTTTTTTAATATGAAAGAAATTCAACAACTAAATTTATACGTGTATATTTTACTATCTTCCTGCATTAATGATAAAGTTACAATGTCAAAAGCAAAAGTAATTGCAATAATTTCTGATATCCCACAAAAAAAACCTCTATACGACATCCTAGAGTTGTCCGTAGATTACGAATTTGGGTTACCATTTTTTTTTTAATCGATGCACTCTAGTATACCCTAAACCAAAAATGTATGGGCTTTTGATTGGTTTGCGGTTGGCTTGTATTTCTGGAACAACTCGAGGGTGTGATTGATTTGTTTGTTACTTGTCATATGCAGTTATGAAACTCATCAGGTTTGCCTTTAGACACGGCTATTCAGGGTTGCTTCTATCTTTCCTGTTGACGCTTTCTCTTTCCCACACTGTTCTGTAAACCTTTAACAATGTTCTTATATTATTCATTTCTCACTTACATCAGCTCATCTAATTTGCATGTAATTTGTTGTGTCGGCACCACAAGAAGTTAAAAAAAATCGAAAATCCCAAAAGAGAAGGACTCTAAATATTTTGCATTTGCTGGTTGCAGAGATGCTTATCGAGGTGGCAACAACAACTGCACCAAATTGGCTACAACAAAACCAAAAGTAAACTCGACTTTTGTCACTTTGCATATTGGGCTGACTTTTCAGCATAATAACAAGTTCATGCTGTGCACGCGGTTAACCTGATCACCATTGTTGCTGTTTGCCGCTGCTGTTGCTACTTTGTCTGCTGATCATGTCTTCTTTTGGGTAAACAACAACAATAACAACTGCAAGCTCATTGGCCCCATTGGAAACCATTTGACATGTTTACCACGCTTCTGGGTAAAATCAAAAGGATTAACCCAGACCAGCGAAGCAGTCATTTCTTGAGCTCGTTTCCAGTAATGCGGAAGTTATTCCTCGAGTTGTTATGTTCTCTTCTGTTCTGTTCGCTTGTGAAAGTGTCGGCTTGTACTCATGATTGATAGGGTGCGTTGAGAAGAAGCTAAGCAAACAAGGGCAGAGACTAAGAAGAAGAGAAGCAAGAGAGATGTAAAAGAAATGTAAAAGAAAATTTAAAGACAATGCTAATAAAAATAGTGTTAGAAGAGCAGACAATTCCAAACTCAAGAAATTCAATCAGAAAAAAATAGTGCTCAAAAAGGCTGATATTTGCCTAACATTTTTGGATAGTTAACTGAAATGTTAATAACGACTATAGGCTATAGTCAAGATCCCGTCCATAGAATACCCGTTACTTATTTCAATATACATATCGCTCATTAAATAAAAGAGTGACATATCTAAAAAAATGGCATTTCGAGATAATCGCATTTAAAGTTTTCAAGTGTCGTATGTCTTCCAGCAAAGCGGTCATACATAAACTCATCTCACGCTCTGTGTATTAAAGATAGGATGATTATCTAACGCCAATGATGATTGTAAAATATTTCATTTTTAAAATACTGTATTGAGTTGGTTAAATCGTTTTTCATAAAAAATCGAAAACTCAATGGAGTTTGTTGTCTTACTACCGTTTTATAGTATTGTCAACTCGATTTTATTGTGAGTCGAATTTACATTTCGATATAAACTAGTTTCAAAGTTTAGAAATACATTATTATTATTCAGGGAATAACACCGTAACCGGTATCGGAACCGTTAAACGAAACTAACCGTTTCATTTTTAGAACCGGAACTGAAACCGTAATTCTCTTTCAAGAACCGAAAACCGAATCGCTTGTACTGGTACGGTTGTCGTAAAGTTGCTAAGTAAAAGAGTTGACAAACTTCAAACTGTCATATCTTGAAGAAAACTCATTCAATCGGAATGCCATTTTGATCATGATTCGGTCTTTTAATTCATACTTCATTTAAATTTTTTGCATTTAGAAAATTGTATTATTTTTCGACCATCATTGCCATGGTTTCATGTAATGGTAAGGGCTCCCCCTTTGAAATTTTAAAAATTCAAAACTTTAAATCTCAAGTTTTTACTTTTAATCAACTCCTTATATCGTATTAGTATAGTATAAAACGACACATTTAACTTGATTCTGGGACCATTACTTTTCTTGAAAAAAATCATGTCAAAATTAAGAAATACAATATTTTGACTTGTAAAGTTGCTAGGTCAGAGACTTGAACAAACTTTACCTATTTTTATCATGGTTTTGGCATCTTAATTTATTCTGCATTCAAATTTTATTAAATTCGTTCAAAAATTGTATTCCCCTGGATCTAGATATTTACTGTGACATCATAATTGTTATAAAACGACGCCTTATCATTTTAAAATATTTCAAAATTGATTTGGTGCTCTGATACCGTAACCGAAAGAAGAAAACTGAAATAGAACCTTTTACCGAAATAGTGGCTTCGGAACGTACCGGAACCGAAACCGTAACCTTTATTGGTTTCGGTTTGATTCATTGTTAGTATTGTTATTATTAGCGCAACAAGCATATACATACTAATAAGTTTATGCACTATTATTTTAGTTAAAGCTTAATTCTGTCTTGGAATACCTGACTCTTTGTCCAAGTGAATTTATATTTCAAACATGTTATGCTACGGGTTCTTCTTGATGAACTACTAAGAGCCAAAAGGGCTATCAATTTATAAATATATTTTATTTGTTTTGAGGTTCAAAATTTGTACTTGTTTATATCATTTTTTTTAACTAAGGTGACAAAAATAATAATAAAATATATTATTAATAATATTATATTAATATTAATATTAAAAATTAAAAAAATAAAATTTATAAGTACACGGTAGGCCATGTAAAGCTGATCCATGTGAAAACGCTATAACTTTTGACTGCGCTGACCGATCAACAAATGTAATACAGCGTTGAAAGCGTCATTTGAAGGCAATTTACGACACGGACCATTACACTCCAAAAGAACGCGCCGAAATTATTCAGCTGTACGTTCAAAAAAACCTCTTAATTTTTTTTTTACTCAACATGCGTTTCGCTAAAAAAAAATGAAGTGAAAAGTGCTAAAGTTAAGAGCACAATTACGTGTAAGGGTTTATACGCAAAAGTTTTGAGCACCAGTAATCTTAGTAATGCCAGTCATGCATCTGGACAACGAAAAAGATGCTCCGATGAAATCATTGAAACCGAACGAGCCAGTGTTGAGGAGACTTCCACGACATCCAGTTATCTCCACTCTCAACAATTAGGCATAGCTCGCACCCCTCTCCGACGCATTAGTCATAGCAAAAATGACATGGATAACTTTTTGGATCACCAGGACATGCCATTCAGCTAAAGAAACAATCATTTTATTGAAACCATTGTTTCCCGGGTGGTTGATATCGAAAAGTGGTGACTTTGACTGGCCACCGAAATCACCAGATTTTATGTTATCACACTTTTATTTGTGGGATTATTTGAAATCCAAGCTATACGCTAGTAAGCCAAAGACCTCCGCTCAACTGAAAGTCATCATTCGATTTGAAATAGCCGCCATATCGTCTGAAATATTCGCCAATGTCATGGAAAATACTGAAAAAAGAGTGCATTTTGCTATCAAAGCTTAGGGTGTTGATTTACGCGATATCCATCTTAAATAAAAGCTGGAACAATTCTCCTTGAACCATACTAAACAATTTTCAAACGGAGAAAAAAAATTTTTGTTTTAACTATGTTTTTTTTGTCAAAATCACATGGGTCAGCTTAAAATGTCCCACCCTGTATAAAAGTCTGGGGAAATTAAAAAAATAATTAAATGATCCAACATTAGTTGCATGGATTGGGGAAAACCCAGAAAAACACAATCAGATCTATAAGTGTTAGTATTGGTATTACTAATAGTATTAATATTATACTAAGTATAAGTTGTAGTAAAAGATTGTTGAAAGTATAACTGCGGACGGCAGTTCGCGCTAGTGACGAAAGCAGCACGAAGGGTGCGAAAGGCGACTAGCAATATATACAGCTAATTTGGAAAATTTGCTATGACTGTCCGATCAGATCGAGATATATACCGATCAGTTAGTCCTAACTTACAAAATGACATACTACAACTTTTTCTAATTCACCTGGGTCACGAGATACGGGGGTGTAAGTGGGAGAGGAAAAATTTAAATGATTGCACCTTATGGGGCTGTTGAGGCATTTTGCAATGAAATGAAAAGTCAGTTTGTTTGTCTGTTTGTCCGTTTGCATCAAAGCGCTAAGGAAGCTTAGATGTAATGATGGGGATTTATTCCTTTTCAAAAATCTAGAAATGTTTGTTCTACGACTTTTTGAAAAACCGCTAGCTCAGCGGAAAATCGCTAGACCCCGCTAAAATTGAATCCTCAACGGTCTAAAAACCATAAAAGCTACATCCTATATATCATTGAAAAGGTTTGTTAGAGGGCTTTAAAGCTTACCTTTAAACTTTTTATCTAAAGTACTTAGGTAACATTTTACAGGTGAAATAAGGTTTTTTAGCTTACATTTTGGCGATTTATGACAAAACGGCTCTAACGATTTTTATTAAATTATTTATGAGTATGTTGAAGAACGTAAAATTTTGCGTTTTTTGGTATATGAAACATAAGGTCAGGAATTTTTCGAAAGGTATCTAAAAAGTAAGGATTTCAATGACCATTTAAAGTTTTACAATGACTTTTTAAAATTTGACATAAAGCTCTATGCATATAAGTTTAAAATATCTCTCAAATAGTTATCTAAACCCCTTAATAAACCATTGGAATAATGGTATAAAATAAAATGAAAAAAATATTTTTAAATATACCCATATCCAATTACTTTTACCTTAAAATCGTGACATACTTTAAGCTTTCCTTAACTGCTTTTGAATTTATACAGCTACTCGAACACTAAGACGATGCATTCACACCATGAACGAGATCACACACCTCCCATATTTTCACTTGGCACACCGCAAAATACGCGCTATAGGCCAACACTTGCAGCCTGGCCATACTTAAAACCTTTAATTACGCCCCAAATATTGCGGTAGACAGACTGATACCAGATACAATCTGTTCGCTTAGTCAGAAATGTAAAGAAAACAACGAGGAGAGCAGAAGCTGAACGAACTGAAGACTGGAATTTTATCAGTGGCAAGCAATCGGCGCATGCGCCACACAGCCATCCACTGAACCACTGGAAATGCAATTACACGCCACATACGCTGTCAAAGTATCCAGCTGTAAGTATTATATTATGTATACCATACATACGTAGTACCTCTCTCATTTTATGCAATGGTAACTTCAGATCCCCAGCAGTCTTAGCTTACCTTGAACTCTATTTTGTTTGCATTCCGTCTCCCTACTCATGCCTCATGCAAAGTGACCGTTTAATAGGCGCTAATATGTTTTTACCAGCTACCGTGTTAATTTACAGTTTGCTTTTCGCAGTTGCCAGTTTCAACCCACGCGACCGACTCGTAAATATAATGCTCAAAGGCACCGCTTTTTACGATTTTGTAATTGTGTTCTTTTTCACCAAATGGCGCCTCGCTCTGGAGTGTTATGTTTTGTGAAAACGTGAGTTGTATACAAAAACAAAAATTTGAATACTGAACTTGAAAATGTATTTTGCACTGTCAACATTAATCTAGCCGTTTCACAATTTAAGTCATGTAAATTAAAATAACAACCTTTTTGTTAAAATGAAAATTTGTATGTGTAGCTGCAGTTGATTATATAAACTAAAATTGAATTTAAGGGCTTATATTTACTACCTTTTTTTTTTAATCAGTATCATAAAATCGCATTTCAAGTTCAGCTAATATATTATTGTGTTAGACAAAATTTAAAAATTTCAAATTTAATTTAATTATTAGTTCGACAGAAAATAAAAGAGAAAAGTAATAAATTCAGTTCAATTAAAACCAAAAAAAAAATTTTTTTGTTTAATTTTTTCGTCTTCCTCTTGTGGTTAGATTTTTCCGATTTAAGGGCCGGTGGTAGCGTGGCAAAATACCAAAGCAAACTTGATCTGCGTAAACAGTTTTTGACAAAGTTATCAAGACCAGATGCCCTAGAAAGTTACTTATTATTCGAACAAATTAGTTTTTGTAAAATACGATTCTTTTACAATAAGGGTTCGATATATTATGAACCTGTCAGTATAATGATTAAAAAGCCACTTTTTTCCTCCAACTAAATATTTGAGTATATTCTTTTGCAATTAACACACCCGGATATGTTATGCACTATAATCGCACAAAATTAGCCCATTCATGAACCCGTCTTTTTATTAAAGCCTCCAGTAAAGCAATTAATGGCGATGCAAAATTTTTGCATGTAACTTACATATGCTGAGAGTAAAAACACCCACAGACAATGTAGAGAGAGACTATTTTATTAGCTCAATTAAAACTCTTGAAAAGGTTCATCAAAGCAACGGAAAGAGTCGATTGGATGCGCTTCTTTTCGCCTAGAGGCAACACAACAAATTCTTAAAATGAAAAATGTGTTGAATGTTAGCAATTTAGCAAGTTTACAGCTCTCTCTCAAACTCAATAAAGGAAACCTAATCCCCATTCCGTTTCGCAGTGAAGACCAGTCCAGCTCCAGTCTTGCACCATTGCTGTCTCTCATTCCGTGCCCAAGTGCCAGTTGAATGACGTTTTACTTGATTGCAGTTAATTTTTTCCCTCAGCTTTGTCCAAATGCAAATTCTACATTTCTATCATTTTCCCCTCCGGCGAACAGAAAGAGGGAAAAAGTGGTTTTGTGGCTATGCCACAGTTCAAATCCAATTGAAGCCACAGAAACTTTTGATTGTTTGTCTCTCTATTCTCTGACAGAGATTCTTTGGCAAGGCATACAATAAAAAATTAAGTTGAAAATTTAGAAAACGTGTTGAAACATTTTAAGGTCTAAGCGACCTCTTCGATTTACCCAATAACATTGTCAAGAGTATGGCATTAATTGGTTATATATTAAATGGTAATATTGTTTTTTTTAAGTGTGTGTCTAAAATGGGATCTACGAAATTTAAAATACGAATCGAATAAAAATTTAATTTATCAATAAATAGTTAGTTTGGTGAAGGGAATTATAGAAATAATTTAAGTATCTGATAGTAATGGTAAATCCTTTGTTAAGTTTATTAATGAGCTTCTGGTTACACTTTAAGCGATTAAGAATCTTTTTTTCAACATTTCAACTCGAAGAAAATAACCCTAATACTTATTGGTCAGATTGCTTAATTTTTTCCATAAATGTTAAATAAATAAAAAATTTGTTGATTATACACTGACTTTTTAACTGTCTCTATCCATTTAGTTATAAGCATTAAATATTGTCATAAATAATTTTATTTCATTATTTAATAACTTAATGCAAAAATGTATTTAAATTTTAAAATAATGTTTAGTCGATGAATTTTATTCAACGTTGCATATAGGCATTTCCAGAGAAAGGTCCACCACGACCAAAATCTTAAAATTGATCAAAGAACTCACATTTTGTCAAATTTTCTTCCGGAAACGAATTTAAGTTACTTGTTTAAACAATTTACATATAAATTAACCCACTATACCGTACATACCTACTGCAAATTTAAATAAATTGAGTTTTTCTATAATTTTGCATGAAAAATTCTGAAAAATTTACATCCAACACGGAGTGTATAATATCGATTATTTGTCAAAATCTCTCTTCCATCATCAAAAAACGTATCACAATGCAAAGAAAACAATTTAATTTTGTTGTATTTCCAAGTTTGAAAATATTTTTTTGTTCTTAAATTAAAAATTATAGCCAATGACTTGTCTATTGTGGCGTTACAATTTACTAATAAAACTTGTAAAATAAATAAAATCATAAAATCAACTGCAAGTCTTTAAAGCTTGTCTCTTATAATAAAAAAAAATTTTGATAAAATGCATTAAACAGGTAGGAAAACATTTTTAATAATGTAAGCTTTTGACTTTTTTTCATTTAAAAACGTACAAATGTCGCATTTTTGATTCTTTAAATATCCATATACTATTATACTGAAATGTGTATTTGTAATCTTAATATATTTATATACTCTTTCCACTACAAAGTTATTTGTATTATTATTGATAGTAATTTTATAGTAGACAAAATAAAATATCCATAATTTCCATTCCCTTTACATTTAAATAATAATTAAATTCAAGAAAAATATAAAAAAATAATTTTTAAGTAACTCGTATAAAACTGTATGTAAGGCTTTCACTATTAACGTTTTGGTGATGTTAGATAATTGTGAATTAACTAATACAAATCCATATTACCCAATTATTAACGTAGGGCAATGAGAAATTGAAGTTTCACGAGTCTTGGCTCGTCGGTGAACTATTGACCTGAATAGTTATTCAGTTGCCCCACAACGAAGTCGTCAATGACGTCGTTGATGATTGTGTTTGTTTTGCCGAGAGTTGAGCTGAGTTGAGCTCTTTCGTTGCCATGACTTTCCGATTGAAACATTTCGCCAATTACACGACGCAAAAGGTGAGCAGAGGGTCAAAACAATGGGAAAAATTTCGGAAAGCAATATGAATATTTGTGCATAAAAATGTATGGCAATTAGACAATTTCTACTAGAAAAATTTAAATATTTAAAGACTGGTCGCGAGCATCTAGTGCGAACCCGTTCAAATTCATCTGGTTCTTTGAGAAACTTGTTCAGCTCGATGTCAATATCAATTACATAATGTGGGCATGTTCAATATTATAAAAATATTCGTTGTTGAACATGAATCAGCTTGGTCTCTTATCTAATAGAGTCATAAAACTAGCAACTTTTCGAGAGATTTGCCAATAAAATGTGAAGCCTATTATAGCAGTGGACACTTTTGTGGCAATTAACAGCATCCACATGGTTCGCAATTAAACGAAACTGTCAGTAATTTATCTTGAAGCGTCGAAGATGTCGACGACGTGACTTCCCAGAAAGACCTGGCGACTTTTCATTTGCGCCTCCATAACTGGATAGCTGGCTAGTCGAGGCGGACAATGGGTACTACGGCCTGGTAATGAGCCAGCAGTGGAAAGTAAAAGGGCTGAGATTGCAGTGATGCATCCTCTAATTGGCCCCAAATATGGCGATTGGTTTCTACCATGGCCAAGGCAACTGTGGTATACCGCAAAAATATGTCAAAATGTGACAAAATGCGTGTATGCTCGTGGCTTGTTGGCTGGCTTATATGGGAGAAAGGTATAAAAGGGGAGTGCGGATAAAGCCACATACCAACCAACGGCAAAACTCTGGAAATCACCATTTAAGGTGTTCATTAGTCGCGCACTGAGCACAGACCACAGATCGGTCGACGATCGAAAAGGGACGTCCAAAAATGGCATCAAAATCTCATCAGTTGTTGCCCATTTCTGAAGATTACAGACAAAAGATCATCATGATCATGATCAAGATCGATAATGATAATGATAATGCCAGACAGAAAACCACATCCATCACTCGCAATCAGCTGTGCCAAGAAAAGAGTCTCTCAGCTTTGGTCTCTTTAATCTCTACCGTCTGCTCTCTTTTAGCTTTCTTCTGCTTAACTGTAATGCTTTGCCCTTAAATGTCACTGCCCAATGTTGTCCAGTTGCCGAACTTTAGACCGAAATTAAGCGATTTTCGTTGCTCAATTTACATTTCTGGTTTCGATTATTGTCCGTCCATCAAGACAATTATATCGTCCTCAGGTGTAAAGTGAGACAAAAAACTTTCACTTGTTTCGGGCTCACTGTACAACATGTTGCAAGTGAGCTCCTTAATTGTGGCCCACTTAGTTCTTTGTATAGGTAATAACTCTGTAGTTAAATTACCAGATTTCGTTTCTTTTAACATCTGTAGACGGCATGCTTAGCTTGGACTTTGTCTACTGCGCCTCAAAAGAATTTTGCCTTGTTAAGTGATTTGTCTAACATTAATTAAATCGAACATTTTATGCCCGGAATGCCAGGAATAAGCCAGGCCACAAACAAAGCCAGACACGCAACCTACAAGCAATGCCAAAGGCAAAGTCCGCCTAATAACGTACACTTAAAGAAAATGCTTGATGCAATTGTAATTAAGCGAAAGCACTTTGAAAGATTTCACTGGTTTGCAACGCGAAAAAAAGAGCCAAAACAACACAAAGTTAAGTGTGGAACCTTATTTAAAGGACTCTTAATCAACAGATTACCATGCTTAAAAGTTAATTTCAATAAAATTTTAAATTTCATTTTTGCTGAAATTACATTTGAATTTACTTTACTTCAAAGTTGCTTAAATATATTTGCATTTATTGATTTTCTTTTTTCAAAGTGCATGCATAATCAAGGCACAGGACCTAAATGAAGGTTAAATTAATGGGCTTTCGGTAGCACACAGAGAAGATAGATAGAAAGGGAGAAAAAGACCAAGAGGGATAGAGAAAGAAAAGAGAGAACAGCCGACAAAGAGTAGAACCTGACAATAGTGCGGGAGTCCAGACCCAGGGAGCCTGGGAGCCGGAGCTCCCTCAAGTGGCGTCTGCGCTTGCGATGCTAATCAAAATATTTAAAATAGTTGGCCGCAGGCTGTGGACTTTGGTCATAGTAGCTAATTTGCAGAATTAAGTTAAGTTGTTCAATTTTTTATGAACGACCGTAATAAGTGATCTACAATAATGACAAAGTTTGAATCAGGCATTAACACGATACAATATGGCGTATTTCAGGAAATCAGGTGGCAAAAATCTGTAACTTTTGAACCAGGTGAGATATCGTTCTAAAATTTGAAATATATATTCTTAACACTTTAAAGAAACCCCAAAATTTCATGTTTTTCAACATTTAAAATGCGATAACAAATTAAAAAAAAAAAATTATAAAAAATAAAACTTTTTTTTTGTTTTTATTTTTGAAAAATTATAAAGTTGTTAAAAAAATTTATGGAAAAAAAATATTTTTTTTTGCTTTTTCTTAGGTCATTAACTCCCTTTTGCCGTTAATTTGCGCCCTTTCCCATGACACGCCTACTTTGATTTCGTGGTCGGAATTTTTGTTTTTAAGTGTTCTAAATATATATTTCTAATTTCAGACTGATGTCTCACACAGTTCAATAGCTAGAGCTTTTTCCCATCAACTTCAGCGAATCCTGCCACAGTAAAGCCTTTGAACGTTTCAAATTATGTGCTCCTGAGCGTAGGCTATCTCTATGGCGTAAAATGGAAAAATAACGTGGGTTATGTTACTAAAAGTCAAAAATCTCCAATCGGTCACAATTGTGGCAATGGTTTTTTTTTTACCTCTTCTTGAATATTCACAGAATCAAAAACAAAAGGCTTATTTGGTGGCCTCGCGAGGCCTCGACTGGATCCGGTTTTGAAAATCAACCTATAGTTTAAAAAGTCCCAAATATTATAGGTTCACAGAAAAAAAACAAAAATTTGTAAATAATTTTTTTTTTTTTTTTTTTTGTCAACTTACTTTTAAATATAAGTCAGTTTACAGAATATAATAAGTTTGTTACCAAACCTTACCCCAATTTAAAGATATACTGATCAAAAGTTGCACTTAAAGCGCATATTTTCTCTCGCTCAGAAATTTTTAGGAAAATTATCCCAACTTTAAAAAGCTCCACACGCCACAAAAATTTTACAAAAAATATAGAATTTTCTGTTTAAATTACTATAACAAAGTCTCAATAGAACCACATTCAAATTTTTCCTAAACGGAACAACTCAAAATTGATTTTTGCCGCGTACTTTAATGAAATACGCCATAGTGCGATGATTTGTAATAAAAATACGCGTGTATTTTGTGATTACGATTGCGTTTTTAAATTTAAAAAAAATTTTTGAGAGAACTCAATAGTTGCAACTCGATCTACTATTTTCCGATAGCTCGATACTTTTTTTGGCGCTTTTTTATTTCGATATAAGACTCGAATCAAAATAGTATTTACATCACTATTAAAGCCTAATAGAGGGCATTCTAATTTGGTCTTAAAATTTGTAACGCATGGCAGTACTTATATATATACATGGTCAGGGCGACGACCTGTTCTTCTGTTTATATGCATTCTAGACTGTCAGAAAAGAAGGATAACAACTTTTCGACGTGCCTTTTCTTTAGTTTCTAATTCAAGCTTAAAGCATTGATTACACTGATTTGCAAACGATTTTTTAGTTATTAAGGAAAGTTAGCTAGAAATTGTATATGCACCAAATTTGATTCAAATTGGTCTGTTATTTCATATAGCAGCCACAGCGAGCAGCCCATGCAGTCTTTGAGTAAAACATGCAGCTCACACTTCAAGATACATTTAATTAGGGTTTTATGTAGCAGATGTGTAATGTCTAATGAAATTAAAAAAACTAACGCCTTTAAACTTCTGATCGTAACATGATTACAATCTGTCTGCCGACTTGAATTGAGCTAGAAATGCAGCTAGTGCCCTTTTATTTACGTGTATCTAGAGCTCGGCTTACCTACAAGTATAACTTAATTTAACAAAATTTTAAACGCTTTGGGGCGTAATCATATTAATTTATAGCAAGACGCTCTAATTAGTAGAGCATTCAAAGCGTCGCCCTCTGCACAGCTGGTGGCTATAAAAAAAGATCCAGACAAAGGCGTTACAAAATCTTCCAGTGTCAAAATTAAAATGCAGTGCATCACACTTAAAAGGTCATAAACTTGTCTGAACCCCTTTTGAAAGACCATCAACAGGGCCCTTAAGTTTTCTTGTTCGGGTTCAAAATTAGTGAACAGATTTTATTCCCACAGGGTGGTCGTGATTGTGGTCGGCTCCATACCTTTTCACTCTGCCTGGACAACACTTAATTATAAATTCTAAATGCATAATTTTGTCATTTCAGAAAATTTTGGGGCAGGTTGCGGCTACGCATAAAAAGATGCGTGTATTGAAGGAGTCAAAGATCTAGGAATGATCTGAACTATTCAGTATGCATGGTCATGTTGCTCGGACACAAGTGTATTGTCTTACAATTGAGAATGAAAATGTGTCTATCACGTATTTACAGAACATAAAAAAAATAATTGAATATCAGCTGTAATTCAAGGCTGTATGTTGCTGAATGGTATTTAAACTATTATTCTAAGAAAAAAGTGACGGTATTTTATAAAAGCATTTAAAATAATTAATACTTAACATACTAATTACCCTTTGACTGATGTTAATATACTTGTTTAGTTTATTTAATGGTGCTATGAAACAATAAGTTAAAATAAGACTTCAAATCGGTGATGAGCAGTGACTCACACAAGCTGTTCGTTTAGGTATCTTAAGTTCTTTTAACTACATGTAAAGCGGCCTTGAAGCATTATCATTAAATTTTCATTGTCATTAACAAAATATATGATAATGAAATCAGATTTCACTAGCATTGAAAAATCTACTGTCAATGAAATTTTATTTTACTAGCATTGAAAAATCTACTGCGATTGAAATTTTATTTTACTAGCATTGAAAAATCTACTGCGATTGAAATTTTATTTCACTATCATTAAATAATCTACTGCCATTGAAAATGTATTACATTAGCATTGAAAAATAGTATTGATAATGATATGAAATTTCAGCAGCATTGAAAAATAGTGCAGTCAAATTGAGTTTAAATTGGAAAATAAAAATTAAAAATTTTTTGAATACCACTGCATTTGCCGAAGACATGACTTGTCGCGTCATTGCTTTTCTGGCTCTTGTAGAAAGCAAGTGAATAAAGTCGTTCAGCATTATTTGAATGATATTGGAGTTTGTGCATCCTGTTGAAATATTGCAGTCAACTCTGTTAAGTCAGAATGGACTTTTCTATTAAATGGACCATAGACACAAATGTAGACCCTATATGGAGTTTGCATCAAGCAAAAATTTAATAAATAAAATTTATAATTTACAAAATATTTCAATGCTATTTAAATTGAGTTGTAATTAAAAATATTTTGTGGCAAAACAAAAACTTTCTTTAAATGTCATTATTTCAATGCTATTCAAATTTTTTTTCAATTTTAAATTTTAGTTAAATTTCATATCATAAGCATTACTATAATAAAAGCTACTAAAATTTCATATCATTAGCACTACTATTTCCAATGCTACTGAAATTTCATATCATTAGGACAGCAATTTTCAATGATACTGAAATTGTATATCATTAGAACTATTATTTTTAATTCTACTGAAATTGTGTTTTTATTAACATTATTTTTTTCAATTCTAATGAAATGACCAATGCACTAAAAATTTGTTAATTAGTCACAACACTGGGGCCGCAGACCGAAAAGCGTAACAAAAATCATTTTTTTTTGACAAAAGCGTTCGTAAAAAGTAATATTTTCATTCGATAGAGAAATCTTTAAGAATTACGAATCGAAAAAATTATTTAAGTCGGATAAAAATTGTGGCCCATTTTTTAGTGCGCGCACAAATGAGCAATTTTTACAAAACATACAGACTTTAAAACTGAATTGAAGACAAGTTATGCAACCGATCATTATGTTCCTGGTTTTATATGAATAGTATGTTCATTTGTAATGAAATAACGGACGAAATTGTTTTTTTTTTAAATTGTTTACTTTTTATATCAGCAATGCTAAAAAAACTGAAAACTGATGGAGCCTCTCAATAAAGATTCAACAATATTGTTTAATAGATGGAAAATAATTAAATTGTATATTCGGACAAAAAAAAAAAATCGTTTTTCTTTTGTAATTTTACATGTGAAATATGCACAGAAAATAATTTTCAACTTTGAGTTACCTAGTGTGCTAATCACCCTGTGCAAGCTGTCATTTTAAAGCTTTAGAAGTTTTCTATCAAATGCTTTTTAAATTTCAAAAATATGTTAACTCGTTTAAAAGATATGATTTTTGTAACGTTAAATGAGAAATAGCACCACTGTGCGGCGACTCGAATGCTCGATTTATGGGTCGAGAATCCATCTTTAGTATGAAAAGTTGTGTTATTTCTTGAGATATATCAACCAATCGCACAGGTTGTATATCTGGTAATGTGTTACATATCCCTACCAAATTTATTTGAAACCGGATCACTATTCAATATAGCTGTTATAGGAACGATCGGTCGAAAATCCACCTTTAGTATGAAAAACTTTTTTATTTTCTAAGATGTTTTAAACAAACTCACAAATTGTGTATTCTATGTTGTCTTTTACATCTTCGCCAAATTTTGGTTCGAATCTGTCCACTATGTCATCGGTCTAAAATCAAGTTTTAGTATGAAAAGCTTTTTTGTTTTTTAAGATATCTTAACTAAACCGATAGAATATGCATATAAGTTGGTCTTATGCATCCTTACCAAAGTTGGTTTAAATCGGTACACTATATAATATAGCTGTCATAGGACCGATCGATACAAAATCAAGTTTTAGCATAAACAACTTTTATATTTTTAGAGATATCTCAATCAAACTCATGAATTGGGTATTTTTAATTGCCCTTTACATCCTTACCAAATTTGGTTGAAATCGGGCCACTATATCATATCCACCATTTACACTAGAATTGACCAAGTTGACATCAAAATTTACAGCCTACTGGGATGAATTTGACTACTAACTTGTCAACTTGACTTGTCAACTAAATAGTGTAAATCAAGCATAACCAGTTAGAAGTAGTACATACACTCAAAAAAAAAAAAATCAAGTATTCCGTACTCAAATCAAGTACGATCGATAGCAGAATCGCGCCTATCCCGAAAATTCTTGATTCAACTACAAAATTCTCGTATCAATTATTTTTTATTCAATCTCCAAATACTTGATTCTAGACTTTTTTTTAAGTATTTTTGGGATAAGTTCAAGAACATTATTCTATATATATATTCTTTTATATACTTATATTGAGAACGTGCATACTCAAAATATGTATAAAATTTAATTTAAGTATTATTTTATAAAATTTACTATATATAGTTAAAACAAAAATAATCTTTTTTTTATTTCTGAACTAATTAATTTTGTCAAATATATTGTTTATTTTTATTTCTTTGTTTCCTTTACTATTTTTTTTAATGTTCTTTTCGTTTTGTTATTTATTAATATTTTATATACTGTGTTTGTTTCGTTGTTTTAATCTGTTTTCTTTTATTTTTCTTTTACTTTGTTTTTTAATTTGTTTATTCATTTTTTTAAATTTCATATTTTATTTTTAAGAACATGGCGATAGGTGTACATTTTTTAAATTTTTTTTTATTCGTGACTGCTCTAAGGAAACTCGACTGCCGTGGGACTCGAAACCCGGGCTGTAGAGTCGGCGCCTCTAACTATCGAGCCACTGGACTTTAAAAAAATGTCATCCTATTTATTGTCTAACAATAAAGAGTGCTTTGCCTACATTGATAATATTGTTTTTCTGTTGTCATAAAATTTCTATTTATCTATTTCTATACATACATACAGATTACAAACATACAATATATTTAAAGTGCAAAACGGTCTTGTACTCAGTATAATGTTCTTGATTCAAGAAATAACATACTTATTTTTAAATTCAATTAGATAAATAGAAAGATAGGTAGATAGATAGATAAATTCTTAATTGACAATTTTTAACATATGTCTTACAGTGTTTTACAATTTTTAAATTAGGATCAAGTTATGACATAGCTTATTGCCGTCTGCCACAGTTGGGAACTTAAAAAATTATATTTGTTAAAATTCGCTTATAATTAATTTTCTATATCTAAGTACATTTTTCATATATAATGCTAGGTTCTCCCATCTCTTATTTCCATTTAATATCTCTAGAACCACCTCATCACCTAGAATTTCTTTATTAATCTAATATCATTGTAAATTAGACATTTTCCAATGATGTGGGAAACGGTTTCTATTTTATTTAATTGCAAATATCGCATAACCGAGATGCAGTTCTTTGGTTCCCTTTGAGTCACAGGGCATCCGCTCGAGTTTTTGTTATCCACGATATAGTGTCACAGCTGTAATGCTCATTGCAACAGGATTCTCCTACATGATGGTTAAGACTTTTGTAAATTCTTGTTAAACTTCCTTTGGCGTCATAAAAGTATTTTTGTATCATTCTCTGTCTCATTTGGGTTAGTAGATTGACCATTTGATTGCCTCATTCCAAATATGTTGATATTTATCCTGTTCAGGTAATGTCACAGCTTTGCATTTGTTTGTTTAGTTCATTACTCCAAAATATATTTCTTTCAACAACTTTTTTAGATAGTATATAAGGAAGTCTTCGTGTGTTGTAATGAAAAAGGACTCTACGGATATAGTTTAAGTGCAGATTATAAACACTGCCATCTTCTGCTCCTGTTTCGATTGACAAAGCGTAATTCGGTGTATTCATAGGAGCTTGAGCAATCTTTTTAAGAAAAAATCTTTGCAGCTGATTGACTTCTTCAAAGCAGCTAAGTCCCCATACTAGGTCACCATATGCTTCGATGGCTCTACAAGCTGCTAGAAACAGTCTCCATTTTGATTTGACTGAAATATCCTGACGAGCAAAGAAGTTTTTCCATGTGGAGAAATACGTTGTCGCCAAGATATCTTTATTCTGGTACAACGGTTACTGGCTCGCCTTTATAAATCCTTCTGCCACCTTTTTGGAAAATCATAATCTGTGATTTATCTAGGTTAACATCCATTCCCCAGGTTTCACGGTATTGCTCTAAGCGGTTGATCATTGTTAAAATTTTGACTGGGTCATCAAACAGTATGACGATATCATCAGCATATATTAGGGGCCTTATTTTAATGTCCTCTATTTGTATTCCACATTTTAAGTGCTCTTGTAAATCGTCTATATATAGTGCAAATAAAAAGGGGGCCAGAAGACAGCCTTGCTTAGCGCCAACCAAAGTTGGAAATGATTCGGAGATCCCTTGCCCCGTCCACACTGCAGACGTGGTATCCTTTATACATTGCTTCTATTAACATACAATCTTTCCTGATAACCTAATCTATGAAGCTTGTACATTAACATGTCCCTTGGGACACGATCAAAAGCCGCGCGAAAGTCAACAATGAATGCATTTACTTTCTTTTTAACACTCCAAGAGAGATGTATAATAGACGTTAGGTTGAGTAAATTATCCGCAGTCGAGTAGCCCGCACGAAATCCAGCTTGATACTCCGACATCTTTTGTTTTCGTTGAACCCATGACGTTAGCCGCTCGTGTATTATCCCCATTAAAATTTTTCCTATGCAGTTCATAAATGAAATCCCACGATAGTTGCTTGCCTCATTCGGATCTCCCTTCTTATGTATTGGGTATATAATACTGTTCTTACACGACTCATCGGCAGAGCTTTCTTTGAGCATTTTGCTGTAGACCTTAGCCAACTCGTTCATAAAATTTTCGGGCTCATTTTTAAAAAACTCGTAGGGTATTCCATCATCGCCGGGTGCTTTGTTATTTTTTGTTCGTTTTAGCATGCGTTGTATTTCTTTGAGTGTCACTGGGCCATCCAAATCCTCGTCCTCAAAATTGGCCGCTGTATAGTGTATATGCGGGGCTGTCCTAAATAAGTAGATAAGTAGCGTCTGGAAATATTGCTTTAGTTCGTTTTGCGATATCTGCGTTTCCATATTTGTTTCCTGGTTTCGTATATACTTTCCAATTTCGAACATATTCTTAGAGTTGTTAGTTGTGTTGATAAGGTTTGTCAATTTACTTTGGTATGTAACTTATTTGAATTCACATAAGTGCTTGTACTTTGTTTTATTTTTCAAGTATGCAACCTTATGGACAGTTAAGTTTCTCTGTCTAAGTTTCTTTAAAGCAGAAAACGCGCGGTCTCTCTCTCTTTTGCACTAATAGTCAAACTACTTACATTTAAATTGATCCTTTTTGTTACACGCTCTTTGGTTAGGAGAATCTTTATTGACTGCGCATAAGTCGGAGAGATTCATAGTAGAGTGTTCTTGTATTTTAAGGCTTGTATTAACGGAAACTCTTTGGGAAAAACTTTGTTTATCAGTTTCGTTCCAGATTAGTATGGGCTTGGTTCGCATAGATGATAGGTTTATCGACACATTTAGCTCTAGCGTTATCGGCATGTGATCTGACAATATCCTTGATTCAACCTCGAATTTTTGTACCAAGCTTAAAATATCAGACGACGCAGCGCAATAATCATTCACAGATTTTCCTTGACTTGCTACAAACGTAAGACTCCCGCTTTCATCTCCCACTGTTCGACCATTCAGTATAACTAGCCCATAACTACGCAAAAATTTAAAAATTCTCGTCCATTTGCGTTTATTTTATTGTCTTTTGCATTTGCTTTTTAGGCCATGGATATTATAGGCCACTATTCGTAATATAACTATCGTACTATATGCTGTCTTATTATACTGTTCATTCATCCCATCTATCTCATTTATTAGTTTTTTGGTGCTGCTTCATTACATTTGTACAATTTGTACTCAAGTTAAGTATTACTAGTACGAAACGGACTTAAAATTGTAAGTACGAAAACATTCTTAAATCAAACCGATTCGGGATTTATACCTTCCCAACAATTGAAGATTTTTATTCTTGAATTAAGAACTTAGATTTTTAGATTAATATTCTTTATACGGTCTAAAAATGGTCTTTCTTTAAGAACAAAATATTTAAAATGAATGTTCTTGATTTTAGATGTTGGTCTTTTTTTATAGTGTACATATTTAAAATAATTTCTTTGCAATATTGTTGTTTAAAAATTGGAAGCAAAGTCATTCTTGTGCCAACAGACGAACGCAAACGGCAGAAATGGGAAGAACACACGTTTTAAAAAAAAAAGAATTTGTGGAAAGCAAGTGAAGGATGCCGACTTCCAATATGCATCCCATAATTCATTAAAACTCAAGCAAGTGATGCAACATATTAAAAATGCTTTAAGCATATGGGACAAGGACAAGATCTGTATGTATTTTGATTTTCGACGAGAATGGCTGTAGAGCAGCCAGGGAACTGTGCAAATCTTAACTGAACTCAACGATCTTAGACGCCATTAGAACTACAGCTCAAGCTTGGTATGAAGTTTCCGAACGGTAGTAAGCAAATCAAGTTTGATTTTATTATTGGATCGGACCACCATAGAAACGAATAGTCAAAGATCAAGTTTTAGTAAAAAAAAATTTTTTTTTAAGATATCTCAACTAATCTAACAGAATATTCTTCATGTTTGGTCTTATACATCCTGACCAAATTTGGTTCAAATATTGTTTAGCTGCCATAGGAAGACTTGAACCATTATTAAGGATTCGTATGAAAATTGTTGTTGTTTCTGGAGGTATCTTAATCAAACTGGTAGATTATGAATTTCATTTTGTCTTATACTGCCTGACCGAAATTGGAACACACCTGAAATATATGCGCTCAAGACTCAAAACTGCAATTTTGATTGTTATATCTACGGAAGGTAAGACATTTGCAAAAATTCAATAGCACCTGTATTCTTTGCTTACACCTTGCTAATATAAATCTAACGCTAATCTTAGTGTTAATTTCTGGACTTTTACTAATGAAGAGATCAACAAGAAACCACCACAAGAAGGAATTGTTACTCGGTGACCAAAAAAAGAAGTACATCATTAATCTTTCAAACTCCTTGGGCAATTCCATAAAATATTTCCGGGAAAAAATAAAAGCAAGGGTGAAACACTACAAAAATGCAACCTTGTTAGCACTTGGTAGTTAGTGTACTAGTTTCACCCACAAAAAACTTGAAGCAATTTACATAACAAGACCAGTTCCCAAGGCGAGAGACAATCAGTGGCGCTACAAAAACTCAAAGTCTGTCAACAAGTAATCCATCTAACAACGTTCAAAATGTGAGGCAACAACTGGCAGTTGCAACTGTCCGCATACAACAAATTTATATACACACATAATGCTAGAAACAAACAGTTAAGAACTTGCAACTGGAAGACCCCATGGGTGATCGAAATCAATTTGGCGCTTTAACACACGAACGTGCCCCATAGATGACACGCCCACCGCCTTGTCCAGCACTACAACTGCAACTGTGTTGCATGCCCCACAGGAATTGCCAGACTCCAGTCTTCAGATTGCGGCTCAGCTTGCACCTAACTCTAATTGGGCATAATTTAAATTCCGCTCGTGAGCGCCATGAATTGTATTTAACGTTTTGGCGCTTCTAAAGTTGGAGACGATATCCATCCATACCATAAGACTCGATGGCATTGGCGGTAAATTTTATTTGATTTTATTAAGTTTTTTCGAACTATTTTTTTTCGTTCTTTTGGCTACCGCAAGGAGATTGCGAGCAAAGAAACTTCCTTATTTGTAAGAGTTTAGTTTTTACTTCTTTTATTTTCTTGTTTTGTCTCCTCCCAATTCCTGGCTTAATTGGTTTTACGCCTAGAGAACCGCAAAGAGGTTCGATGCCTTAGTTTTGATTAGAAGGCGGCTATTAGAAAATTGAATACACGAGTTTCTGTAGATTCCATTTGAAAGTCGATGGTAAAACAAAGATTTCGATCTGATAAATGGTCATGAGAAATTGTATAATAGTCTGTTAAAGGCGAGCAATGTTCAGTGGGTCATGCAAGCATTGAGCCTCTTTTCGATTGGGAAGTAGTAACTTAATGCTCTTTTATCAGTTTGATTTCTAAAAACACTGGCTAAATATTAAACATTTTAGTAAAATACAATTATTACTACCCTTCAATCAACTCTTTCTTTCAATTAAAAGCTACTGTAGATAAATATATTAATTACTGTTATCTCCAAAAAAAATCAAGCTAAACTCTAACAGCTAAAACCAAAAAAAAATCATTAGTTTGAATAGTCTTCGTTTTTCTTTTTTCTCTCAAGATTGACAGCCATCTTTCACTCAACAAATAAAACAGATAAGTTCTATTAACTAGTTAGCTAATCCAATAACTAACTTTTCTAAAACAGAAACTTCTACCAATTTATAATATTCAATTGCCACTCTAATGGTTTTAAATAACATTGTGTACAGGAGGTTGTCACACTTCATCATCAACCGATTCTAAATCCATTCACGTTGTTCTTAGAAATTCCGGGAAATAGAAATTCCTTTCGGACACGCCAAGGCCAAACGTGTCTCTGTCTTTGGTACTTGTGCCAACAATTTGTAAACCATCATTTCAATTAAGTCGCATAAATCACAAGGAAATCAGCAGCATCATCTTCATTATGATCATCATCGTCCTCGTTATCCTCAAGTACAGAGAGCACTTAAACAAGTACTGGGCATGCGCACAACCTACGCAACCTCAAGGTAACTGGAGAGAACCTTTTCTTAACTCGTTCGAGTTCGTTTCATTTGGTAAACGAACCAATTTAAACGGCGCATCGGCATTCAGAAGAATAAGAAAAAGAAATCAAAGGGCCGACAGACTCAATCCTTGCCATGACCGAGACCCAGGGGGAATCGAGAGAAGCCTGGCAATTGCAGCAGCTCGTGAAACTGCTGTTTCACGCTTCAACACAAATGCCCTTTGTGCTCTGTGCCCTGTGTCCAGTGTGTTGAATTGCAGCGGGAACAAATTGCAGCAGATACAACACCATACTTGCAGATACTTCTCGTTTTGCCTCTCAACATGGTGAACTTATTAGGCGCAGCGCTTCGACAACGAGGTATTTATGTTACTGCCACGAATTGAGTTGCAAATAGCCAGAGGAGCAACATAAAACGTGCGCCACCGAAACTGAGTGGCTCAAGTATCTTTAAGATACTGCTATATGTATTTTTTGCTGGACCCTGGGCGGCGTTAAGTACTCGTCATTCATTGCAGGTCCGTCACCTGCTGCGTTGCCGAGTAAAAACACGAGCACAGCAAAAGCACCGCAAGGATAATCAGGAATGTACCTTGGTCAAATCACAGTTCGTCTATTTTTTCTGTTGTACTAGTGTTAAATTGCAAATGTCAAAATGAATTTGAAGGCTAACAACAAAAAGTAAAATGTGAGACAACAATGACAAAAGACTAAAGGTGCGGGAGGTCAAAATAAAATGTTTTATTTTCTACACCGGAAAATCCCATTGAACCCAATACGCTGTTGAGCCTTTGAAGTACCTGTAAAGTCACTCAACAGCAGGTAACAGCGGCCCACAAGCCAAAACTTGCATAAGAGAACGCAAGTGAGCAGAAATTAAGAGCGAGTTAAATCGAAAAAGAGAATTGAATGAATTGTGTGCAAAACAGACAGAATAAACGTTGGTCAACAGTATTTAACACTTTTTCTGAATTTCTGAAAATTTCTTAAGTGAATTTGATATTTAGTCCTATTTTTCATATTTATATCTAAAATAAATAAATTAAAAAAATTATATCTGTACTATAGTTATTTCTTTGTTCACTTTAAGTGTAATCTTTAAAATATTTTCTTTGACAAGTCTTTAAAAAGAAGGCTAAATTTCAAAGAATGTCAGTAATTGCAAGTAACCCGAAGGAATCGAAAGAGCATGTTCAATGCGTTCCACAAACAGCTACCACAATCACATTCTCCCATGCAAACAGTGCTGCGCACTCAGCGACTCTCATATATCTTTCAGTTATTCATTCTGCTTAGAGCTGTAGAAAAATCATCAAGGCCTTGTGCTCGAGTGTTGGAGACTTCTTTCATGAGAATTTTAGATTCCACATACAAAATAGTCTTGTAGCTATATTTACTTGGCCTTTTTTCAGCTCATCTCTTAAGCTGGCATCACTGAGTGCAACGAACAGCAGGCACGATCGCCAAGCCGGCACGAGCGTTCGCATCAGTTTCGATTTGACGGTCGTTTGTGTAGGACGTGAATTTCATTCAAAGGCCGAAGCTAAGAGATCGTCGTCTGTTCGGTGCGTCGCGTCGGTCGGTTAAACAACATTTTAGTGCGTCTTGTTGTTTTTGATAGTGCGTGTTGATGTTTTTATTATATTTGTTCTATTCTCCGATAAATAAGCGTGTCATAAAAATTAGCTTGCAGTTAATGATAATTCAGTGCCAATAAATAATAGCAAATCTGCTTTATGCGACGACAAAGACGTCTGCTTATATATGCATATAAGTCTATATATTGATATCACTCTTTTTTCTTCTTTTGCGTCGAGGATATACGAAAATAGCCAGAGAAAAAATTTGTCGCTGTCGCCGTGCAGGAAAGTGCGAAATGTGCGTGAAACGAAAATAAAATTAAATAGCGCAAAAATTGTCGCAAAAAAAGCGAAAAAAAAAGATTGAAATGTTTTTAAATACGTATAGAAACTTGTGTCTGCAAGAGTATTTGCATACCAAGTAAAATAGAGTGCTAAAGGAAATGTGTAAAAAATAATAATAAAAGTCAACCAAACATTGCGCCGTCAACTGACAAGCGGAAATTGTAAGAAAAGAAAAAAAAATAAGAATAACAAATAATAATAAAAATTATGAATGAAATTTCTTGGAAATGTGTGAGTGCGCGATCATTGTGATATAAGCTATAAAGATCTTAACAAATGAAATAATTAAAGTTACAAGTTCAAAGTCAAGACGTTTAAAATGCGTATTTGAGTTACAGAGTTTGAGTTTTGTGTCAAAATGAAAACCAGAAAGTTATACAATTACCTACCTTGGTGCTTGCTGCTGATCTTACTGATGGTCTATGAGAGCCACTGCAGACGGCAGCCAAAGACCAAGGCTCAGTCAAAGCGTCTTCAAACGTTCTCACCCGCTGAATTGCTGAAGGAATACAATGCCAGTGTTAGCTCCGCCGAGCAGCTGGATGACAACATTATGTCCTGGACAGGCGTTAGGATCCAGGAGCGAAAGCAAACGACACCTTCGAAAACACAAAATCCGCGTCGTCGTAAAACTAAAAGTGGCCTCCTGATCGAAAGTAATATTGCAGAGGATCAGCAGCCATCTGCTTCCGCCGAGATCAGATCGGGCAAGAAATACGCACAGCAGCGTCGTCGCAACGGTCGCATACAAAGACCCAATATCAAATCGAATGCCAATAGTAAGTTGATGCCTCTATAACTATCGAGCTTGGAATAACATACTAACTATGGCTTTGATCGATGGTTGCGCCTCAAGAAGTCGATCGTTATTCGGCTTCCTTGTTGTTCTTGTTTTAGTTGTTATTGTTGTTGTCGTGTCCAACTTGTCTGGCGTCCATATTTGGGCGCTCAAGTTGAAAGAACTTTCATGTGAAAGTTGTGACAGGAGGAAGAGATTTTTCTCTAGTGATGTTATTTATTTATTTATTTATTTTTTTGTAATTCTATACTTTATTACTATACGTGAGAGGTCCAGTTATGGGACAGCAATGTTGTCGATGCCTTTGTCGATGCAATTGTCGTGGTCTTGACTCAAGTTGTGTCTCTTGCATGTTCAGCATTTGTTCTTCGTCTTTGTCTATTCCTTTTGTGATGTGAACTTTGCCTATTAGGCGTGCGATCTGCATAGTTGCGGTGGTTGACGCATTAAAAACCTAAAAGATAAATTGCATTCCAATTAAATAAAAACAATGTTGATCAAATACCAAGTTGAGTAGTAAGTTCCTTTGGCTTGTTACCAAAATCCTAAAAATGTGAACTGTTTTTAACAGTCAAAACAAATAATTGCATTGTTCTAATAATTGGCTGCCAACTGAATCTGTTTAAATAAAGGCACAATCTAATATCTGAGCACAACAACAAATGAAAAAATCCCATAGTAAATGTAATACATGACAGTCTTCGAGACGCACTTATGACCCCATAGTATTGGAAGGACTGAGTATAACAATAGCGCCAGACTCTTGAGCCTTTCTCCTACCTATTCTAGATCTAGTTCTAGTAATTGTGGTCGAGCACACAGAAAAATGTCGTACCAACCGTATAAAAGCAACAACAACAGTGAAGACAATGGCCAATTGTTAGACATTTAGAAACCCTCTTGAGTATATAATAGATGGGCCAGCTGGGTCTGCGTGAGCTGTCGAAATCGAAGCTTGTATCTTTAGAATATGTCAGGCAGGAACCACAATACGCGTTAATAGGAACATATGTTCGTCTCATAGTTTGGTAAACTAAAGACCGCACAGGGACTATAGTATAGTTTCAGTTAGACGTGTTGCACTTTTACTTTGCATTAAGTGAATTATCGTGTTTACGAGGAACTCCAAAACGTTTAAATCTGTTACGCCTTTAACTAATTTCTCGCATGAAATGCATTCCAGAATTTCTAAAGACTAGCTAATGACTTGCTAATTGACGGGCTCTTAAGAGCTGACAAAGTTGCGTGTTAATATGTTTAAGAGATGATAACTTAAAGACACAGAACTTTTATGTTAATGCTGTTAGATGTTGATTAACCTAATCTGATAATGTTACAGTTCTTTGATGGAAAGTGGAACGATCTTTAATAATTATTTTTAATAAATCTGTAAAATCATTTGCATTCAGTATGCAACTATTTTACAGTATAGCTCTTAAGCTATAAAAAATCCTTATTGAATAGAGTAGAATTATATTTCCTTTTTTATGATAATTTGATGATTGATGTAGCTAAAACAACTTTCAAACTAGTTATCAAAAAAGTTTAAAAACGATTGCGATAATGATTGCAAATCAAATGCATCTAACAGTAAACTTAATCATTCATTTGTAAATAGATTCAGCGTATATGTTGAGTACAGCTCAAGTCTAGTTATGGACGATGTGTGAAACATAAATGCGAATTGATAGAGCAAATTATTTGAGATTAATTGACGTGTTGGTTATTTATAAAGCCATACAGTGAATTCAGCAGCTATTGGCATTAATTGATTGATTGCTTGTTTAGATTAGAGAAAATGAAAGTTGGTGAGCACTTGAAATAGGTCACCAAACACCCAATAGCCACAAGATACAAGCTGCAAGCTACAGATACACTTACTGAAAGCTACAAAGGCTACTGCATGATTGAGCCACGCCGACGCTACCTTTATTTCCGTTGTTTTTGTTGCTGTTGTTGTTGTTCTTGTTGTTGTGTGTTAAGCCATGCCTAATCAACACACACGCATGCACACTTTAAGAGCTCATTAGTTGCCCTGTGTGGATATAGATTCTTATACACATCCATAAGATTCCATAAGTCATGGACAACCTCTTGTTCAAGTATCTAACAGATATTTATACAATCCAAGCTGCTGCTGTTGCTGTTTGTCCATCGGAAAACTGTTTGGAGAATGCATTCTTCATTGATTTTTAACGCGGCTTTTTTTTGTTTGCTTCTTGTTAACTGCATTACACAATGCATCCAGCACAGCACAACACAAACAACACGCCGTATAGCTGGAAATTTAGATTTGTGGGAAAAAATGCCACAGAGCTCCAGCTGTTTCCCCCAGCTACTTGCTCCCTGTCATTGACTTTTATTTGTTTTTAATTTTTTATTGACATGTGAAGTTGTAGAAGTTTAGTGAACTTTAGTGTTGGTTTTCTATTGCTTTTTATGCTGAATCTTCGTCTCTAAAGCGTGAAAAATGAACGGTTTCCACTTGGCTTTTATTTTCTGTGCTATCATTTTATTGAGAAATTGCCTAATTCACTGCAAAATCATTTCTGAGAAGATGAAGAGTGAAATTGTTTGCTAGCATATTTATATTCAAAATAGGAAAAGATGTGGATAATTTAAATCAAGAAACAGTGAACTTTTTGATAATTCTAGAACATCTTTGTTCTTCTTCCTTGCTGTTTTTTTTTAATAAGTTTACTTATTTACTACTTTCATACTATTTATATTATAAAATGTGTTATAGGGCAATTTATACTGGAAGAGAAACGACCTCGGAATGAAATCTCCTTATAAAAATAACAGCGTAATATTGTTTTGCTGTTTTTTTTTTTGTATATGCAGCTTTTCATTACGCGGTCCAGTGTAACTTGGCCTATGAGGGCTATTTTGACCAGCTAATGATAGCGAAAATGTTTAGCTAAAACAGCGAAAAAATTTTGTAGTGGTTTTTTATATTGAGTTTTTATTTCACGATCGTTTTGCTTCCAGTGTAACAAGCCCGAAATTCTTAAACTAGATTTGACTATATGGATCGTAGTTAAATCCTTAACACTCATTCACAAAATGTTATGCACGAAAAAACCTGACTATTTATATGACATAATTTAATTATCAACTTCAATGAGTATCAAAAATAAAAATTCCAAAATCGAAATTATTAAGCTCTGACAAACACTGCTATTCCTATGCATTTCGGCTTTGAAATCAGATACTGCATGAAATAAAAGCTATCAATAATGCACCCAAAATGTTAATCAAAATCAAGAAACACATTTAAAAACACATTAAAATTAGTATAAAATTTACAATTATAACCAAGGCTCCAAGCCGGTTTTGAACCGAACCTCACTGAACCGGTTCCACCACTTGGTTCAAAAGATATTCACCTTAAATTTTTTTTTTAGATTTATAAAAAAAAAATTGCGGAATAACTCTTATTTGCAACTTTTAAAATAAAAATCAAAAATAACTCTTATTTTTGATTTTTATTGAAAAAATCAGAAATAAGAGTTATTTCACAACTTTTATTTAAAAATTGAATTTTAACTATTATTTTGACTTTTTAAAAAATTAAAAAAAAATAATAATTAAATTTGATTTATATTTTATAAATTGAAAATAGAAGTATTTTGCTGATATCAATAGTTTTAGCTAAAATAAGAATTTTGGTGTTTACCATTTTACTGTTTCCTTCACATTGATTTTTTTAGTTGAAATTAGCATTCATAACTCTTATTTGCGGTCCCTGCATTTTATGCTTTTCTAATATTACTTAACTATTTGAGACTTCGGATATATATAAGTCATATTAAAATCTTTAAATAAATTTAGATAATTAGTAAAATTCGTTTATTTTTATTTTGCACCGATTTGCGGGTGCACAAAGATAGGTTATCTTCATTATTGGTATATTTGATACAAAAAAATTAAGTTAAAATATATTTAATGCTCTTTTGTTAAATTTAACAAAACAATTTAATTTTTTTTATAATTTTAACATTGAAAATTAATTATAAACAAATTTAAATTAAATTGAATGTTAAAAATAATAAGTGTTGGACTAATTATAATACCGTTACTAGCTGGATAATATATGTAAAATTAGCAGTACTGTAGCATTAGGAACTTATGAAATAAATAAATAAATAATTCAGTTTAACTTAACATTACTTTTTCAGAGTCTTAATTTATTATCGTTCATTTCCATTAACTCTCTGCCATTCCCCTTTTCTGTTACATTTCACCTGCGATTTGTTGTTCAGACTTTTCCTGTTATAATTTACTAAAATGCAGTTTATAGATCTTGCAGTTTTATGTGAGGAACGAACACCTGGCTAACATACCGTCTGTCTTTTTGTTGGTTTTGCAGTAATTTACCCTGAGTTAACGGAAGTGCATTATTCTGAAAGACAGCTGTTTACCTCAGAATTGTATATACTTCTGTAACCAAAAAGTAGTCTAGGGACTGAGTAGTTAAAGTCCTCAAAAAAAAACCCTTTTTACGAGGTAAAAGTCTAGTGACGAAAGGAGTTTCATGCCCCAAAATTTCTGGTTTCCAATTTTGTGACGAACAAATTTAATTTTATTTATAAATTTAAAACAACGGACCCCACAAAGGATTTACAGCTATGCAGTGAAAGTAATGTATTAAATGCCTGGAATACACCAAAAGATATTTGATATGAGAAGCGGTCTCAATCGGGGAAACATATGTCAAAACTTCATTGAAACAATAAACATCAAGAACAAGAAGATAGAGAAGAAGCAGCTACAGCGGCAATTGAAAAACTCATTAAAAATAAACAATAGCTGCGAACACAATGAAGTACTGAGTTTTGTTCTGTTATTCTTAGACTGGTAATTTGATACGGAAACCTTATACATCTATACAATTTGCGAGCGCGCTTTTAAAGTGAAGTTCCAATAAATAAACCACTTTAGATCATAAACCTTAAAGGAAACATTTAAAGTTTTATAGATCACACTCGCAAGCAACTTGAACCAAACGAGCAAAATTGACTAGAATCTACCCTGTGACTACTATTTAATGTTCACATTGATAAATTTTATTGGTTTGCTTATTATCTATATATAATGGCACTTTATTAAAAACGGAAAAAAAGTAATCAAAATGGATATTAGTTAAATGATGATCAAATGGATGATTATAATTTTTATTATCTCTACTTTTAGACTGCATTAATAATTCTATACTGAAGAGCCTGAATATACAATATTATAGGCCTTGTTCTATTTTACCGATATTAGTGCTACTATTTAGGATAATAGACAACGTAAATCCTCAAGAAAAGAGTCCAATCTCTAAAACTGTGGATATGATGAATTTTTGAGATTTGAAAGAAACTTAAACTGCTCCCAACTCAAAGAAATTTGAGTACCAAATTATGACGCTCTGAATCTATTGTCTCTAATATTTAGGCGCTAATGGCTAACTTGACTCGGCTGTTGATGGTGAACAACTTTAAAGTGTTGGAGATGATTCCTTCTCCCAGTTACATACTTTTCAACTAACACAATATACCCATATAATTATTTTATAAGTAACGGGTATTAAAACGATCAGCATCAGAGAACGACATGTAAACATTTTGTTGGGCATTCATAAATACAAACACGGCACAATTGTAGCTGTAGGTTTTGTAAACAAACAAAAAATCGAGTTACAACTTCGCGCTGACCGAAAGACGCCACAAAATGATGTATAGAAATTAAAAAACTTCCAAAACTTCCAACTGTTGGTGGTGCTGTTTACATAAATAGGAACATTATTTTGGTTAGTCGGCTGACCGAGCTGGTTAGCAATAAACTTATGCTTAATTGTTGGCAGATATCTGATGGTTCCAGGCACTTCTATATAGCTTTGAAGTAACCCCACTGCTATTTATGCCTCTAGGCAATAAATTTATGTTATAGACCAAGTTTTGATAAGACTATGACGCCGCCAGGCAGACGGGATCCCTCTCACCCTAACAATCTCATTGAGAGTCTCTGTCTCTCAGGTCTGCCCTGGGCCACCGGAACATTTAACGGGTCAGCGGCCGTTGATGTGCAGCCCGTGGAAAAACAAATTCGTAGCTCGTTAGCGCAGACACTTCAGATAAGAGATGGAAATGCAATGCGCTGTGATTGAGGTTTCAGCAGTTCCAATAAATTCTCCCAGGCCGACAATTCTTAAAATTGGGTCAATGAAAGAGAGCATCGGTGGCATATGGGTTTAAAAACTATCAAATTCTCTGATAATAATCGTAATGCTCGTGAATTAAGAACAGATTGAGTAATTAATACGGCAAGCCCCTAAAATATGTTAAGAGAAGGTACAATATATGAAATACATTGTCTTCTGATAATTAAATAACAGACAATATCCCTTCTTAGAAAAATAAGTGGAAATGTTTAAAAGACCGTTGGAGAATAAAGGCACCTCGGCACTCTCTTCCATTTGTCTTTCAGTCCAACTCTTGTCATTCCTTTCTCACATCATAAACAGTCAACAGCTAGTAACGATTAAGAGCTATATACAAACGATACAGTACAATAAGTAGTAAAGTTTTTTTATTATACCCTGAGCCCATTGAAAATAGGCAAAAAAGGGTATAATTTGTTTGGCAGAATGTATGTGACATGCAGAAGGGGGCGTGGCAGACCCCCCAAAGTATATATATTCTTAATCAGGATCAACAGCCGAGTCGATTGAGCCATGTCCGTCTGTCTGTCCGTCTGTTAGAGCACGTCGATCTCAGTAACCATAAGAGCTAGAGACTTCAAACTTGGTATGTAGGTTCCTGGATACCATAGGCAGATCAAGTTTGTTTTTATTCTTGGATCGGACCACTATATCATATAGCTGCCATAGGAACGATACATTGATAATGAAGTAGTATGAAAAAGTTTTTTGTTTGTTGAGATATCAGAACATAAATGATAGACTATGAATCTGGGCTGGTATTATTCATCCTGACCAAGTCTTTAGTTAAATTATATTAGATAGTTCTAAAATATAATGAGTAAATTGATTAAGCTTTTAAAATTTCAAAACATTTTTCTTAAATTGCCCCGATATTGTTCTTTCTTTAGAGATCTAAATAATCACTGTTTAAGTTTCATCACGATTAAATTTTATGTGACACTCTCAGTAATTGTTCTCTATTCTAAAACATTTGCAGTAGGTCTATTATTACTATTTAAGTTTCTTCTAGAATTGTAAAAAACTAAGTTTACTTCAGTTGCTTCACCTTCATGTGTGTCCTCCCTAATTTCATTTTCAACTTTAGGTCAGCTCCTTCTTATCTTACACTTCAGTATCAGCCTAAATCACTCATCAATGTCATCATCTTCATGTAGTGTCTTCATGTTTAACACAATCATTCGATTTCTTCTTTCGCCTCTTCATTTGCGGCCTCTTTATCGAACCATTTGTCAATATTTAGGCTGATAAACGAACGTTGCTCAAAGCTACAACTGTCATTGAACTTCATTGATAAATGTCGCCTTGACGACAGGTTTTTCTCGACTGCATTCCAGTCGACGCAGTCCCGAAATGAATCGACTTGTGATTCTATTGATAAGCTTAGCACACAATCCATTCTCAAGTTGGGAAGGCAAAGACATTTTATATCATTCCCTATAACTCAAGCAATATCTGATTATACTTTTAACCTGCTGTATCTGCTGTTTGTAAAGAGCTCAAATCGTAGCAAATATTTTAGTAACAGATCGTTTCATGTCAACACATGGAAACTCGCACTCTTTTTACTTGATAAAACGATTCTTATTTTCTGGGAAGGGAAACTCGTGCTTACGTTTGCACGGAAAATGGTGTTGTGAGAAATTGGGGGGAAAACACTTGAAAGTGTTGTATAAATACTATAGACCGCAAATCAGAGACTAGAACTAATTATGCTTTATGTTTGCGTTGAAAGAAGTTCGCCAGTAGACAAATTGTTTATTTGCCTCCTACATCTGCGCCTGTTTTCTTTGGGCATTCGATGAAATCTGTATAAAAATTACTTTCAGTTGGAAATTCCATCTCTTAATTTATCAGGCGAGTTGAACGCTTTGGGTGCCGTTGGGTAAACTGTTGATATAAGCTTGCTTAAATGTCCGGGATGTGATTTTAGTGTGTCAATACAAACTCTTTGATCAATATTCCGGGAAACATGAGAAGTTGTATTTTAATATTAGAGTTCAAAGTATATCAGATAATCATGGATAATTCTGTTAAATTCGACTCGTGAATGCATTTCACTGTTCATTCCGCCAGACCTTTTACTTTGGATAAATGCAGAGTGAATGCATAATTAAATTAATTAAACTTTAATTAAAGAAATATTAAATGCTTTAAGGTTTTAGGAGAACTTTTCATCATCAGGTGTATTACTAATAATATAATTGACTTATAGAATATATTAAACTCATCACACCTCGATATCGGCTAGACTCTAACCTTATAATATTGATAAATTCTGTCAGACCTTTTCTAATTTACTGCCTTTATATGCTAAGATGAATTAATATTTTGGTACATCATTTTAGAATTATTCATGCTTTAAAATGTTAGTTGGGAACAAAACTTTATTTAATATAAGGCAAAAACATATTTTAAGTTTGAGGTTACAGTAGTTATTACAGCTAATTTACTGAAAGCCCTTTTTCCAGAAGCCACAGACAGAGACAGCTTTCGACTCATTTGGTGGCATGAAAATTGGCATAAACAGCTTTGACCAAGACTTTTTTCATCGTTATGTCTATTTTCATTTGCAAATGCAGTTTTGTGCGTTACTACCTTGATTAAAAAGTTCTCGAAATCGGTGAATTCTGAATGGTATTCGTTTCGTTTTTGTGGGACGATGCGTTATTGTGATGCAAGATACGAAATCGAGACAGGTACAAAAGCAGATGTACTCAATAAGACTATCACACTGAAAATTTAATAGAATGTCATTGACAGGTGTGGCAACCTAAAACAAAAATGAAACCTTAAAACGGTTGACTAAGAGCGCCACACGGTGGTGATTCCGGGAACTTTTTGACCAAGGTAGTATGTCCGAAATGAAAATACATGACAAAATGCAAGAAAAATGTGCAATAACTTTGGTGAGTTTTGTGCCATAAAATATAATAGGGCCCCGACAGCTAATATTTGTATGCCCAACTCTAATTCAATCGAATTTCAATTTTAAAATTTGATAAAATACCAAAATATTTCCTCCACTTTTTACGGTTTTTAAGGCAGTTCATCTAAGGCCCGGGGCAAATTGCCCCTTTGCCCCCTTTCTGCGCGCTTGCTGATCCTTCAAAACAGCAAAGAACATAAACTCGAACTTACTTAAAAAATTCGTAAGCTAAACTACCAATATGGAAATTTATCTATGCTGCTAAAAATTTATAAATAGATCGAAAGTAATTCCTCTTTTATTTTATTTTTTCTTCGGTGTGAATTTTTAGTGAATCATCAATCAAAGGCATATGACCTCCCTGACAGCTTTTCTAACTCTCTTCTGCAGTTTTACTTGCTTGGCTGTCTGTCGGACATTTCTACAAATTTGCCGACAATCGACGACAACTTTTTTACTAGTCTATTTTGAATATGCCAGCGGCTCCGAAGGGGGAAATGTAATGGCAATGATGGAACTTTCATCAACATGCAGACAATGTGCTGACTATGTACAAACTGGAAGCAACTGTCAAACAGGCAGACAGACAGATAGATTGATGTACAGACTGACGGAGAGATATCGAGACGTGCCTTTACGCATGACTCACGCATCGAGGGCAGAAAAACTCAGTTGGGAAAATGTAGTATAAATTTTAACAGCTCGAATTCAATTGTTGAACTGCAGTGTTAGCTATATTGTACACTGCGTGGGCGCAAAATACACTTGAAGAAATTACAAATACTCGTATTTGCATTAAAATGCAAAGCTAGAATAAACATACCCTGGAAGCTTATTTTAATTTAATGATAGTGCAGTTGATTTTCTTTACTTTGCAATACACAGAGGTTACTATCTTGATGTGTGCTGAAAATTGGCGATCTGATAACAAAAACAGAAGATACTGACCATGAAATTTTATATGCAGAATATCACAACGAAAAGAACTACATAATTTTTAATCTTTCACGTTCTGTTTGCTATGGTATTCTATCGCTGTCGATTTATAAGCAAAATTGCAATTTGGCAGATAACCAAGGGCTTAACTTCCAAAACCCGCCTAGAGTGCTATCATACGAACTCTCAATCTTTTACTGCTTGAAAGGTATTTAGAACAGGGACCATAACTGTTATGAGGAATATCCAAAAAAAATTACTTTTAATGGTTATTTTAAGACTTTTATTTTATAAATAATAGTTATTTTTATTGAAAAAAAAATAAAAATTAAAATTAATCATTATATTTGATTTTTATTTTATTAGTCTTTTATAAGTCTTTCAAGTCTTTTTTGATGAATAAAATAAAAGTCTGTAAAGACGTTTATTTCTGATTTTAAAATTTTAAAAGTCTCAAAAGACTTTTATTTTTGAGGAATACAATAAAAGTCTTTAAAGACTTTTGTCGTATGAAAACTTTTGAATAAAAGTCTTTGTGAATATCTCCGCTTATAATCAAGATAAAAATTTCAAAATTACACACTTGGTTCTCTTTTATTTACTCTTATCAAAGATAAATAGAAAAAAAATCAATAATAATTATTATTCTTAATTTTTTTGATCACAAATAATTATTATATGTGATTTGAAAAACTAAGTCTTTAAATAACCATTAATTTTGATTTTTTTCTTTTATAACTCAAATAAAAGTTTATTAGCTGTTTGCAGAGATATACAAATAACAAAAATTTTGGTACATTCAAAACAAAAATTGAACATTTCCTTATGGTTGATTTTTTATGTTGCTATTTTGAACAATAATCATTATTTTCAGTTCCTGATTTAGAATGATTGGAAGTATATAAAACATAAAAATAAGTGACAGTTGCCTTGAGTTTCAGTTATATTTACCTTGCATTTCTCAGCGTTTGTAATGAATTCCACAACCGATGTTAAAAAGCTTTACATTTTCTGAGAGCTAATGAATAATCTGCAGTTCGTTGACAAATGACAAAAGTATGCGCATCGCTAAAAACAGATAAATAAAAAATATTAAAAAAAAAACCCGTACCATAGATAAAAGAGAGTCTCTTGGCATATAGGGCTCCAAATGTTTCAAAATGTGGGTTTTGAATAGGTTCACAAGAAAATATTTAAAATTTGTTGCATAGTGTTATGTTAGTAGAGTACGACCAAAAGGCTAGTCTTCAAAAACAACCTTAACTTCATAAGCTTGCGAAAAATTCACAAAGACTAATATGAATACGAGGATATTTTGCTAATAAAAATGTATATAAACCAAAAAAATTAAAATCAAGCTAAAATTGAAACCTAGTTTAAAAGAAATACTAAAAGCACAAAAAACTCCAAATAATATCAAAAGTACCAACAAATACCAAGGTCTACATACTATCTGAGCTATTTCGTTGGGGTATATCAAACTAAATCTACTGTTAAATAGTAGTGAAATGCACGACAAAACAAATTGTCTACAGACATGCGGCAAAGACACGTTATAGCTCTAGAATGAGAATGGCAATGAGTCGGTTGCCAACAATCCAGAAATCAGGTTCAGCATCACCATCAGCTTTAACTTAAGATAAAGATACTCACAGCTGGAACCTTATGTGAAGATGATGCAGCTGACAACAGCGGCTTTCGCGGCTTTTTCTTTCCATTTTTTTTAACGGCTGAGAGGAAATCTTTGACAGCTTCTCGAGATTTGTCTCTAAAAGGATTGAAACATTTGGGGCTGCCATGATTAGTGTTCTCAATAACGCTACTGTCGTGTTGTCAAAGGCCAACGCCAATCCATAAGAAATTGAGAAATTGACACGCGACATGCAAAGTGATTCAGTTCTATAACTGGAATTGATTCGGGAGCAGAGAGTTCCCCGATCCGATCTGTTTCGACGCTTGACAAATTGCTTAATTATTTCTCCGTAAAGGCGATTTGTAATTGGTTGCTTTTCAAAACATGTTGTCACTTCAAAAGACAAAACACCGCTCAGTTTCTTAATTTCTTTATGATAGTTATTTGAACTCTACTATCGAGTGGACTTGACACTAAGATACACGGTACAACCGGGGACTCCCTAGGCTATTAAGCGCAGATTTTTTTGACTTCTAAAATACAAAGCTGATCATTTTCCTGTTTATTATTCGATAATATACAGCAACCTAAAGTCAAGGTTCTTGTATGTTGCTATTTTAAATCGTCTTTGTCGTTTTGATTAAATTTCTTTGTTAAAATAACGTTAACAATTCAAAAATAATTTCAAGACAAAACCTAAAAAAATATTCAACATACAATAACAACTGCAAGAAATATGTGACTAATGGAAGTAAATTGATTATTTCCTATATGTTCTTGAAAAGTAATTTAAAACATTTATAACTTCAAATTACCCATTATTTGTTAAATTTTTTTATGTTCATGAATTCATTCACACATACATCCAAAAGATAAAATATGAAAATTATCCTAAAAATTAAAGCTCACATTGGGTACTATGTATGATCCTAATTGTACTTTCTTGCTGCAGCAAATTTATGACATCCACTCTAGAATTTCTTTAGGCCTTTGCTTACGAAAAAATCAGTATTCGAATGCAATCTACCCACAGCTTAACAGTAACGCAACTCAATTAGATATACAAATCTTTGGCATGGTAAAGATCGAGTTGAGCTCAGCTTGAAGTCAGCTTGTTTAATAAAACGATAATTGCTAATCAAAAGCAACATTTTTGTGACTCGACAGGATAAGAGCTTATCAAATCGCAATAAGTATAAGTATGCAGTTGGCTGATAACTGGTTGGTTTACTTGTTTAGTTCGTCTAGTCGATAAAAATTTGTAAATGGAAAACAAACCAGCCAAAAGATACGCATCATTATCACAATCATGATCGTGGTAGACGACATAAACGTAAACAAGCAAATTATTATATGTCTTTTTTTTCAATGTTAGATACATTTGACAATTAACCAACGACATCTGACAACTTTTGCGGATTGCATATGCCATAAAAAACAATGAAACACAAAACTAGCAAAACAAACCAAAAACAAAAGGCCAAAACGGCCAAGACACTCAGACACTTGACGGACACATCTGGCGGCGCCATCAAATGGCCATTACGGCGCCTGAAGCATTCGTGGGTTGACTCTGGTGATTTTGTCTCCTCCGTCGGCGCCTTTTTACAGCTAAAACTAACACGCTGGCGCGTACGTACTAATTAAATAGTTTACAAGTCAACCTGATTGCACCGGAGGTGGAGCCTTCAAGAGTTACCGAGTTGGCAGCTAACTATTTTGATCAATTTTTGTCCAGGCCTCATGTATATTGTATAAAAGTCAGCCTATTCGAAGTAAACAATTCCAGTAATCATAAGATTGACGCAAGGGGTAATACCAATTTATTCAAGTCACACGATATACTATAAATAAATAAATATTCTTCATCTCATCAGCCAGCTAATAATCTCTATTTATTTTTATTATAATTATTAAATAATAATAAAAGAAGATTTAAAAGACATAGAGTTGCATTTAAGTTTACGTCAGACGATCGATTTTTCTTGGGGAAAAAGTAAAGAACCGACGATCACCGATGGAAAAGATCAAGTCCATTCCATCGGTTTTTTGCGTCGGTCAACTTAAGTCACGGAACGCATACAGAAACAATAGTGAATCCAGGTTCTATGAGAAGTAATCCGATGGGATATATGTCTGAATACCAATGCCAATTGAATAATGGCAAAACTAACCGTCAGTGAAAAATTTGTCGGGAAAAAGACAATTCAATAATATATTGGTAAAATTTCGTTACCCTTCGTTCGATTGACTTCACTTTATAACACTTAGCTAATGATAAAAAAATTAATTTTTACTCGATATTTTATTTAAACAGAAACACAGAAGCGTCTGTTTGCTTTTGGTAATTGGTACAAAGATAACGTGCTAATATAACACACTCATGACATTTGTCAGACTGTCAATCGACCGTGCAGTGCCAGTAACCGAGGACTTTTCCCCGACTAGAATAAATTACATTTTTGGTAGATTGTATGTAATTACAGGGCGCCACTGCAGTCAACCACTTCCAATTAGAGCAGTTCTACTTGGACGACTTGTGGTGCGGATTAAACGTCATTATAAACTCGTTCCAGGCTGGAAACGCTTTAAGTTTTATGTCTATTAACAAAAAATAATTTGCTTATTGCTGATCGCATACGCTTGTGCCATTAATGGCTGTCATATGGATTACCAGCTGATTTTCAAGCTGACCAACCGACCCACTTAAGTGACGACTGGGCGCTAAAGTTAGATCTTGCTCGTAAATTTCTTAGCAAAGTTGAAAACATAAAATTTTTAATGGACTTAAATACATATTTTCAACAATAAAGAAGCGAATATAGCGAATGAAACTTAGTAAAATAGAAAATCAACATTTACTATTATGAGCTTAATATTACAAATTGCAATCCCTGTGGACGGCAGTCCACGCTAATGGCGATAGCATCACTGTTTAAAATTTAAACTTTAAATGATTGCAGCGAGACACCTTGGGACTTTTTGGTTAAAGTTTTGAAATTTTTACTTATTCCTATCAAAAGTACGCTTCGAATGATGCCTCGATCATAATATAATTTGAATTTTTTTTTATTCAAATCAAAGCGTTAAAGAAAACCTTATATTTGTTAATTATTCATGTACTAAATGTAATATCGTTCATTATAAAATTGGATATCGGAAAGTTTGGGGCACGAAAAGATTTTCGTCACTAGACTTTTACCGCGCAAGAATGTTTTTGTCCGGGGTGACGCAGATATCAATCCCAACCGAAAATGTCTCAAAAATGTTTGAAGATCTCAGAGATTTTCGGTTGGTTTCGGGGTTTTAAATGTTAAAAAAGCTAAGTGTAACTTACATTTGAATTAATTTTTTAATTCAAAATAAAAATAAATACATTCAGAATACAATATATATCATTTATGGAATAATATACCGAAACGTTCCGGTATCGGTGCAGGTACAAGTGAAAATGAAAATTTATTTATTTTGGTTCCGGTAGTAAAAGTTTCAGTAAACGATTCCGATATATTTCCCTGATTTATATATTAGCTTTAGTTATTTTCATGAAAATTTTAACTCATCTGAAAATTCCTACCATAAACTGGAGTATTATAATTTACTTATGAGTTAATCCTATGTTGCCTGTCTCCCTCTGGGACATTGCAGAATTTTGTTTTGATGGTCTGACTCAGAGTTTATAAATTATTTTATGACATTATTATGCGAGGCTCGCACACGAGCAGCAAAAGTGCACAAGACAAGCTCATTTATTAATAAGAAGTGACAGCTCTTGACAAATTAACAGCTAAAAAGAGTGAGCCCAAAATAACATAACTGAAGACTGTGGGCGATTTTTGTGACTCGCGACTCGTGGCTAATCCTGAAATATCAGATATCCAATATCAATGTCCGAAGCTTGCCCAAAACTCAATGAGACGTAAGTAATGAGTGTTGACCATATCAATTAGAGAGGCCCAAAAACTGCACTTGGTGCGCACTTTGAACAAACTGTATTTCAGTGTTGGCAAACGATATTGAGGTAAATATTTGTCAGTGGTCCGAGAGTCTTTGCCGCAAATGCATTTCAAGTGATTGGCAAACACGACAAAGCAAATTTTCAGAGTACACGTATCCATAGAAAAGCACACGATATTGAACATTTCAACGCCTTTTCGTGCACTTAATGAATGAACGCGAATGAAAACGGAATCCTGAAGCGATTGCAATTGTTCGATAAGAGTTTTGGGGCGCATAAATCGTGATAATTGTCGCTGCAAATGTAGCTGTAATGCCCAAATATCGAATCATCTGCGAAATGTGCATTCGTGCGGCTGCGCCACTTATTAAATTATTAAATTAACCGCTATCCGAATAGATCTTTGTCGATTTTGTTGCCTTGTTTCTAGTTTGCTCAACAATTTCGATCGCAGATTAGATAAAAGACGAGTGCTTTTGGCGTTCGAGCGAAACTAGTCTCTTAATTAATGGAGCTGACGACTAAAAGCCTGAGGAGACCAGCAAAGCAGTTACTTGCCGGTTCTTCAAGACCTTAATTCAACGTAGGTATATTGACAAAATTTGTTAATTTAGGTCATAGGAAGGGAACTTAGGTGAGACTTCTATTGTAGCGATGTCAAGGGAGAAAGAAACTTCCTAGAGATGTAGGAAAAGTTGATAGCTTATTGAATATAATAATAAGATGTAAGTGAGAATTTTCTTGTGCATCAGAATTTACTTTTCCACTTGATGTTGCCATCCGATCGCACAATTAAGAATATTAATTTTAAAATAACCTAAGCTGACTATATTAGACATAGAAAATTAATGCACTTTCAGACCTGCATTCTGGGATCTGGCACGTTTCCAATAACGTGGCTGAGAAGCTGCATGGAGCTGTAACTTGGGGTCCACTTCAGCATGTCAGAACCCCGGTAGCCCAGCGTGTGGAAGACGTCGACGGCGACGTGGACATGAGTGGTTCTCACTGGTTCGGTTAGCAGCTTTTGAAGCACCCACCAGCCAACGACCAACGGACAACGGGCATGTGCAGCATCCACTTTAGGAGATGGTGCTAGTTGACGTTCCTGGTACGGCTTTGAAGACACTTGGTGCACCACCGTTGCCGTTGCCGTTGCTTGCAGTGGTGCAGTGATGCATGTCCAAACATCCTCAGTTCTGGTCAGTTTGATGCCTATGTTGTTCTTTCTTCGTTCTCTGTACCTTTATTTTATTTCTTTTCTTGGAAATGCGTTTGTCGCCTTGTCCGTCTGTTTGTCCGTTGTCGGTTTGCCGTCTTGTTTGTCAGTTTGTTTATTTGTTTGTCCGTTTTGTTTACTTTCAATAAATATTTGAG